>NC_088423.1:26987218-27129718 GCF_034236695.1 Oncorhynchus nerka
CTGGGCAGGGGTGCAGCCATGGTTTTTCCCCACAAAAGGGCTTTAATTACAGGCAGAAATGCTCCTCAGCACTCCCCCCTACAGACAAGTGAAGAAGCTGGATGTGGAGGTCCTGGGTTGGCGTGGTTACACATGGTCTGCGATTGTCAGGCGGGTTGGACGTACTGCCAAATTCTCTAAAATGACGCTAGAGGCAGCTTATGGTAGAGAAATAACATAAAATTATCTGGCACCCGCTCCGGTAGACATTAATTTAGTCAGCATGCCAATTGCACACTCCCTCAAAACTATTTTACCCACTTTTTCGGGATATCCAATTGCGATCCTGTCTCATCGCTGCAACTCCCAAACGGGCTCGGGAGAGGCGAAGGTCAAGTCATGCGCCCTCCAAAACATGACCCGCCAAATCGCGCTTCATAACACCTGCCCGCTTAACGCGAAAGCCAGCCGCACCAATGTGTCGGAGGAAACACTGTTCAATTGACAACCGAGTCAGGCTGCAGGTGCCCGGCCCGCCACAACGAGTCGCTAGAGCACGATGAACCAAGTAAAAACCCCCGGTCAAACCCTAACCCGGACGACGATATTACGGGTCATTTTCCGACATTGCAGAGGTAAAGATGAACATAATAATAAAATAAATAAAAATGAATATAAATATTGACAAGACCAATAAATACACAGTAAATAACGAATAACAATAACAACTAAAAATAACATGGCTATTATACAGGGTCGATGTGAAGGGGTACGAGGTAATTCAGGTTGCTATGTACATATAAGTAGGGGTTGTTAGATTCTGGTTTCAACTTGGAACATTGTTATACTCAGAAGTATAGTATCTGAGGAGTGATAGAGACTGGTTTTTACATCAGAAGTTAATGGTTATCTGTAGGAGCCAGATGGCTTTGGAATGTGTTGGGTGGACGGAAGGAAATCACAGGATTGCTATAGGGGATACGGGTGGAGATCTTTGTATTAGGCATCAAGGGGGTTGAGGTCAGGTCAGATTCCCTTAAGGGAGAAACAATGGTTTTATTACCCTATCACTTCGTCTTCCTGTCGAACCATAAAAGATGTAAGGATTGGAGAGATGGAGGAGTGCCTAAATTGGAGTATATATACTTGTGGTGGTGGAGACATGTTTTGTCTAATGCAGCTGTATTGATCCTCTGGGAAGAATTAAGCTTGGTTAAGCTTTCATAGTGTCCGTTGTGTTATTTACTGAGATTTAGAACCTAAGAGATGGCGCTGCGAGCAGGGTTCACCACGATATACAGTCAAACTAGAGATTCCGAATCAGTGAAAGGCACAGTTCCTACACCTGATATCACTAATTCTGACATCTTGGAGAGATGAGAGTCGTAGGCTGAACCAATTTTAGGACATGGACCTCGAAAGCCTGAGTTTGTTCAGTAGGCCCCTTGTGTTACGACCGGTCGTAGCTTCGTGGTATATGCTACACTAGTACCATAAAGATTAGATTAAGTCCTGAGCAGAAAAGATTGGTGGAGGGTAAATCGGATAAAGTCCAGAGAAGAAAGTCTGGGTAAAATTGCATAGAAAAAGGGGAAGTCCTGAACAGGGTGGTCCTGTGGAGGGTAAAACCCTAGTGTAGTAGTGTAGTGGCCAGACCCATAAGAAGGGTGGTAGCCCAGTCGTAGTGGCCGTGAGAGTGCAGAGTGTGAGTGTGTGTGTGGGTGTGTATTAAGGTTTGAACAAGCTCTATTATAGGGGTTTGAGTCCGCTAATTAAAGGTTTGAGATCGTGATACAAGTCAGTATTCGATTTGGATGGCTGTAAGCATCTGCCTTTGATTTCAAAGTTTACAAGTTCGAATCCAGCAATAGAAAGTTATTTTTTATATTTTGGATTTAAGCCTATCCCAAATAAGAAGGGTGGAAGCCCTTTGGATTTAAGCCTATCCCAAATATTAACCCTTACCTTAACCATTCGGAGTTAATGCCTTACCTTAATAATTTGTAGTAAATTACTAAATGTAACCTTAAAAATTCAGAGTTAATGCCTAAACATAACCTTAAACACTTTGAAATGTGATGCTTGGAACAACTTTGACATTTGACGATTGAGAAACATGGATGAATGTCTAATTCTGACGTGAGACTGTTAGAGCAGGTAGCACACATGCCACGCACATGTACACGTCCACGTACACACACAGACGTGTGTTTGTGTGCATGTGGCAGACACTTTTCAAGAACAAGATCCCAACCCTGATTATTTATCTAGGCCACAGTAATAATGCTATTCGGCTAATCAGATTCTCTCTACAGTCCCTCCCATTCCAGGGCCTAATTTGTGTGTGTGTGTTCGTGTGTCTCTGCGTAAGTGTAAGGGCTAATTGACTAAGATAGAGAGTGATGGAGTGCTGCATCAGATGACCTGGCCTCCACAATCACCTGACCTCAACCCAATTGAGATGGTTTGGGATGAGTTGGACCGCAGAGTGAAGGAAAAGCAGCCAACAAGTTCTCAGCATATGTGGGAACTCCTTCAAGACTGTTGGAAAAGCGTTCCTCGTGAAGCTGGTTGAGAGAATGCCAAGAGTGTGCAAAGCTGGCAAATGGTGGCTACTTTGAAGAATCTAAAATATATATTTGATATTAATACTTTTAATACTTTTTTGGTTACTACATGATTCCATGTGTTATTTCATAGTTTGATGTCTTCACTATTATTCTACAATGTAAAACAGTAAAAATAAAGAAAAGCCCTGGAATGAGTAGGTGTCCAAACTTTTGACTGGTACTACATATATATATTTTTTTTCTGGGAAGGCTTTCCACTAGATGTTGGAAAATTGCTGCGGAGTCTTGCTTCCATTCAGCCACAAGAGTATTAGTGAAGTCGGGCACTGATGTTGGGCGATTAGGCCCGCAGTCGGCGTCCATGAAGCTCCTGACGAACAGTTATTGTGCTGCCATTGCTTCCAGAGGCAGTTTGGAACTCTGTAGTGAGTGTTGAAACCGAGGACAGGCGATGTTTATGCACTACGCGCTTCAGCACTAGGCGGTCCCATTCTGGGTGCTTGTGTGGCCTACCACTTTGCGTGTAAGCCATTGTTTCTCCTAGATGTTTTCACTTCACAATAACAGCACTTACAGTTGACCAGGGCAGCTCTAGCAGGGCTGAAATTTAAATAATCTACTTGTTGGAAAGGTGGCATCCTATGACGGTGCCATGTTGAAAGTCACTGAGCTCTTCAGTAAGGCCATTGTACTGTCAATGTTTGTTTATGGAGATTACGTGGCTGTGTGCTCGATTTTATACACCTGTCAGCAACGGGTGTGGCTGAAAAAGACGAATCCACTAATTTGAAGGTGTGTCCACATACTTTTGTACATATAGTGTATGTCGCTCCTAGGGTTTTCTCAGGAGAGTGGGGAGCCGACAAGTCGTGGGATGAGAGAGTAATGGTAGTTACTACCTACCAATACCCACTGTAGCACAACATAAGGAGGCAATAGTTAGGCTCTTGAGGAAGAAGTTGTGATAACACTGCAAGAAAGCCCGAAAATATCTCACGGCCTCAATATTAGATCTTACAGTAAGAAAGAAGCAGCAAAGGGAGACAGATTCAAAACCATGGCAATACTCACCGCAGTCTGGAACCAATAGTGCAGTGTGCCACTAATGTTGTGTGAGAGGCTGTAGGAGTAACATGGACCTGGACTATGGGCAAATTGAGTTGGATTATGGAGTATGTGGTATGGGCCGCGTTAGCCGTGGCAGGTGTCACTCTGTCAGGCTTGCTGGGCTATCATGTAGTGAAGGCTGAAACGCATAAAAAGTGCACATCTACCACAAGATGAGGTGAAGCTGATTCAGGCTACAGCTTGTGTTAACATGGTGGCCCTGAATGTGTAGCACAGTGAGGAGATTTTGGCTTTGGAAAATCTCCTGTGAATATACCGCCCCTGGTGGGAAGACTGATGGAAAGCATGACATTAGAAACTCTGCTTTGTGCCAAGCTCAGCATTAAAGCAGACCTCCGGTTTAGTGGGGATCAGGAGTGTGGGAATGGTCAGATTTCTCAAGCTCAGAATTAAAGCAGACCACCGGTTTAGTGGGGATAAGGAGTGTGGGAATGGTCAGATTTCTCAAGCTCAGCATTAAAGCAGACATCCGGTTTAGTGGGGATCAGGAGTGTGGGAATGGTCATATTTCTCAAGCTCAACATTAAAGCAGACCTCCGGTTTAGTGGGGATCAGGAGTGTGGGAATGGTCAGATTTCTCAAGCTCAACATTAAAGCAGACCTCCGGTTTAGTGGGGATCAGGAGTGTGGGAATGATTTCTCAAGCTCAACATTAAAGCAGACATCCGGTTTAGTGGGGATCAGGAGTGTGGGAATGGTCAGATTTCTCAAGCTCAACATTAAAGCAGACCTCCGGTTTAGTGGGGATCAGGAGTGTGGGAATGATTTCTCAAGCTCAACATCAAAGCAGACCTCCGGTTTAGTGGGGATCAGGAGTGTGGGAATGATTTCTCAAGCTCAACATCAAAGCAGACCTCCGGTTTAGTGGGGATTAGGGGTGTGGGAATGATTTCTCAAGCTCAACATTAAAGCAGACCTCCGGTTTAGTGGGGATCAGGAGTGTGGGAATGATTTCTCAAGCTCAACATTAAAGCAGACCTCCGGTTTAGTGGGGATCAGGAGTGTGGGAATGATTTCTCAAGGTCAACATTAAAGCAGACCTCCGGTTTAGTGGGGATCAGGAGTGTGGGAATGATTTCTCAAGCTCAACATTAAAGCAGACCTCCGGTTTAGTGGGGATCAGGAGTGTGGGAATGATTTCTCAAGCTCAACATTAAAGCAGACCTCCGGTTTAGTGGGGATCAGGAGTGTGGGAATGATTTCTCAAGCTCAACATTAAAGCAGACCTCCGGTTTAGTGGGGATCAGGAGTGTGGGAATGATTTCTCAAGGTCAACATTAAAGCAGACCTCCGGTTTAGTGGGGATCAGGAGTGTGGGAATGATTTCTCAAGCTCAACATTAAAGCAGACCTCCGGTTTAGTGGGGATCAGGAGTGTGGGAATGATTTCTCAAGGTCAACATTAAAGCAGACCTCCGGTTTAGTGGGGATCAGGAGTGTGGGAATGATTTCTCAAGGTCAACATTAAAGCAGACCTCCGGTTTAGTGGGGATCAGGAGTGTGGGAATGATTTCTCAAGGTCAACATTAAAGCAGACCTCCGGTTTAGTGGGGATCAGGAGTGTGGGAATGATTTCTCAAGCTGTGACTTTTTACCCGTTTTTTGTTTTTTATATTATCCATCTATATGATTATATTAATCCATTGTGGTATTTTGTTGTTTTTCTTCTCTTTCTGTTCTATCTAGTTCTATCTAGTTCTTTGCTATTAAACTTATTGGTCCCTGAAGTAAGGAAGGTCAAGAAGGTCTACAACTGAATATGATGATTTAACATGGAAATCAAACAATAAGAGATCTATGGTTTAATAGAAGGAAGTGATGTGTTCTGTAAAGTCTGTCCAGTTAAGTATATTCATGTACCCATATTGTGTAATGTGTATTGCTGATCATACTGTGTTTATCAGTATTTAGAAGTGTAACTTATATGTAGTGGGAAACATCATGTGTATAAGAACTTTTGAGTGGATACAAGAAAAAATAATTTTGCCTTGTGCAAATGTGCGAATCACTCCTTTATGCAGTGTGAGAAGAGGGACTGGACAGCTATGGTAAATTACCAGCTGATACCGTATGTGGGAGTTACAGTATGTGCTGGGTGGGAAAGTATATGTAGAGCTTTCTGTAACATTCAGATTTTAGTCAATTTGCTTATGGCACTCCTGGTGAATAAACTTTTGAAATTCACTGAGAGCAGTTTTGTCTCTGGTTCTATTAAGAGGAACATTATTAGAGATAGAGCACAAGATTTATCTGTCTAACAAAGCCTTCCCCTTTTAGTTGTTTCTGTCCTAACCCTGTAACCACACAGAATAAACTCTGTGACAATGTGGAATTAATGCATCAAAAATAGATGTCCATCCATAATATGTTGAATTTCTAAGGGAAACTATGAGATCTTGTTGTGATAGAATTGGCTTTGAATGAAAAAAGTGGAACAGTAGAGGAATAACAGTATGTCTAACCCTGTCACGGTTAGGCCAGGGTGTGACTAGGGTGGGCATTCTAGTTTCTTTATTTCTATGTTGGTGTGGTTCCCAATCAGAGGCAGCTGTCTATCGTTGTCTCTGATTGGGGTTCATATATAGGTTGTCCTTTTTCGTTTGGGTTTTGTGGGTAGTTGTTTTCTGTTTGGTGTCTGCACCTGACAGAACTGTTTTGTTTTGTTCAACTTTGTTATTTTGTTGCGTTGTTCAGTTTTTATAAAAAAATCATGAACGCCCACCACGCTGCGCTTTGGTCCGATCCTCATTCCGATGAGAGACGTTACAAACCCTTTACTGCTCTCTCTATCCTAACTGACCGGGTTGAAATTACAGTGCCTTCAGAAAGTATTCATACTCCTTGACTTATTCCACATTTTGTTGTGTTACAGCCTGAATTAAAAATGGATCAAAGGGCTTTTTTTCTCACCCTATGCACAATACCCCATTTTTACGCCTGCAATTATTTAGGTTTGCCATAACAAAGGGGTTGAATACTTGACTCAAGACAGTTCACCTTTTCATTTTCTAAAAACACAATTCCTCTTATGGGGTATTGTGCGTAGGCCAGTGACGCGACCACTCAATTTAATCCATTTAAACCCAGAACTCAACAAAATGTGGGACCTTATATTTATATATGGCAATTTAATTTACCACAGGTGGACTCCAATCAAGTTGTAGAAACATCTCAAGGATGATCAATGGAAACACGTTGCACCTGAGCTAAATTTCGAGTCTCAAACCAAAGGGTCTGCATTCTTATGTAAATAAGGTATCTGTTTATTATTTGTAATACATTTGCCAACATTTCTAAAAACCTGTTTTTCCCCCATTATGGGGTGTAGATTGATGAGGAAAAAAATGTATTTAATACATTTCAGAATAAGGCTGTAACATAACAAAATGTGGAAAAAGTCAAGGGGTCTGAATACTTTCCAAATGCACTGTATACAGTGAGTTTCCCTTGCGGGTCATTACCAGTTAAATATGTACGCTCCAGGATACATTCCCCTAGTTACAGATCTAGGATCAGTTTCCCTTCCTCCAATCCTAACCTTAACTATTAATTAGGAAAATATAAAACTGAACCAAGATCAGCATCTAGAGACAACTTTACCAAACACACCCTCATGAAAAACATCTACATTTAACTGGTATTAATATTAATTTGCATATATTTCTGTTAATTCCCATATATTCCCATGGAAAGTTGTGGTAACAGAATCAGAATTAGTTAGGTAACATTAATAAATAAGATGTTTTATTTACATAATAATGCTTATGTGAGATATTTGTCATTAGGGTGTTTTCTTTTGGATAATACTGTTGGCAGTTTGCAGTCATCCCTTCTCTGCTAGGGCTTAGTCACTAGGGGCCCAGAGAGGGGAGAGGTCAGGCTTGTCTTCATATGTCAATGTATCTGTTAAACCATGTGATGCTATGAAGAATATCAGAAGGGGAGGAGGACAGAATGAAGGCTTGTCTTCTTATGGGAATGTGTCTGTAACTATTGTATGTCCCCTCTGAGGTTGCCCTTATCTTGATTTAGTATATACATTTACATTTACATTTAAGTCATTTAGCAGACGCTCTTATCCAGAGCGACTTACAAATTGGTGCTTTCACCTTATGACATCCAGTGGAACAGCCACTTTACAATAGTGCATCTAGGTCTTTTAAGGGGGGGGGGAGAAAGATTACTTTATCCTATCCTAGGTATTCCTTAAAGAGGTGGGGTTTCAGGTGTCTCCGGAAGGTGGTGATTGACTCCGCTGTCCTGGCGTCGTGAGGGAGTTTGTTCCACCATTGGGGGGCCAGAGCAGCGAACAGTTTTGACTGGGCTGAGCGGGAACTGTACTTCCTCAGTGGTAGGGAGGCGAGCAGGCCAGAGGTGGATGAACGCAGTGCCCTTGTTTGGGTGTAGGGCCTGATCAGAGCCTGGAGGTAGTGAGGTGCCGTTCCCCTCACAGCTCCGTAGGCAAGCACCATGGTCTTGTAGCGGATGCGAGCTTCAACTGGAAGCCAGTGGAGAGAGCGGAGGAGCGGGGTGACGTGAGAGAACTTGGGAAGGTTGAACACCAGACGGGCTGCGGCGTTCTGGATGAGTTGTAGGGGTTTAATGGCACAGGCAGGGAGCCCAGCCAACAGCGAGTTGCAGTAATCCAGACGGGAGATGACAAGTGCCTGGATTAGGACCTGCGCCGCTTCCTGTGTGAGGCAGGGTCGTACTCTGCGGATGTTGTAGATGACCTAAGAGGCTCACTGTCTTTTCTGATCTTGTCCAGGAGGAGGTGTATTTGAGATGGGAGTATCTAGAATTGACAATTGATATATGCCATTGGATGAGGTAATGGTTTGGTACTATGTTGTACCAAGAACGAGATAAGAACATCGTTTAGGAGACCAAACTGAATGATAATTTATAGCTAATGCTATCTAGGTATGGGATACTCCTCTTTCAAGTAAAATGTTATTTGTGTAATGTTCCTAAGATCTGTTATTTGTCATGTGAGTTGAGAGGGGTGTGTCTTGGCTATAAATGCTACTAAGAATTGTTTTGTAAGCACTCTCAGAGAATTCATTTATAGACACTGAATTGATCTGAGAGTCACAAGGCTATGGTGAAGCTCATACTGTATATCATTAAAGATGGACTTTATAAAATAACTCTGACTTGTGTGTGGTTTGCTCTCTCCATGTTTAGTAATACAGGAAATTACCACGACAAAGTTACCACCTCTGAATATTCCCCAAAATGTGCAACCCTACCTATACTCCTGGATTTAAAAAAAATATATCCAATGAAATTATGTTTTATTCCAGGGCTAGGCTTAATCTAGTTCAGAGAAACTGGCCATAGATGTTTAACCCAAATATGTGTTCGGTCAACCAGCCTGTGGAGGTATGGAAGAATTGCCTGATGTGAGCCATGCCTCGAACAAAAGGGATCTCAGAAGAACTAAGATTAAGATTTGTTGACTTGAATAAAGCTGGAAAGGGTTTCAAAAGTATCTCTAAAGGCCTCGATGTTCATCAGTTGACAGTAAGACAAATTGTCTATAAATGGAGAAAGTTCAGCACTGTTGCTACTCTCCCTAGGAGTGGCCGTCCTGCAAAGATGACTGCAAGAGCATAGCGCAGAATGCTCACTGAGGTTAAGAAGAATCTTAGAGTGTCAGCTAAAGACTTACAGAAATCTCTGAAAGATGCTAACATCTCTGTTGACGAGTCTACAATACGTGTTGGACATTGAGGAGTTCCAGGGAGAAGACAGCCTGAGAGGAAGACAACCAAAGCTTTCAAAGCATCATTTTACAGATGTATGTTGAAAAAGTTTTTGGGAGATGCGATGGATCATTGGGGACGTTCAATATTCCCTTTCTTTTGTTGTTCAGTGAAATCATCCCATGTGAAGAGTCAAATCATTTAATTAAAGTTCAATTCGTAACTAAATAGTTTTTTATTTATATTGGAAGGATTTAATCATTTGCAATTATGTCTACTTATGATGAGGTAAAAGGTTTATGTTTCTGTTTCCATATGAAATGGTAAATATATCCAATGCAAAAAACATCTACATGGTATTATTTTATTAATTTGCATATATCTCCGTTAATTCCCATATATTCCCGTTAGTTCCCACGGAAAGTTTTCACCTCCGAATATTCCCCAAAATGTGCAACCCTAGTAAAGACCATAGGCAGCTCATGAGTTTCAAGTTTGGGGAAGCTTACAATTTATTCTACCATTTCTACCGATCTGCATGAAAAGTTATTATTTTTACATGCACATTTTCGCAGAACAGTTTCATTTCAATAATAATGTTTTTGTTTCTCAAAATCATTGTCACGTGGTTCATCATAACTTTTTGAAGTAAAATTTCAAGTAAGGCCAGAGCACCACCCTCTGCCATATGGACACGCTGATACACTGTGGTCCCCATTGGTGGCTAAAGAAATTAGCGTGCAGAACTCAGAGATAGCCTATAGGCCAATGCAGCAGTAGTTCCATCGTCAACTAAGTAAAATACGTAGGCCTAATGCCGACAAATAAAAACAGTAGAAAATATCATGATGAAAATGCAGGTTATTTCAATCACATTCATCTCTCTACTGCACCTGTCTACATCCCTTTCTATCTGTCTAGAATTTACCTATTGCTGGTGAAGTGCAATATTGTATCAAATCATTGACTGGATCCAGCCCGAAGCTGTCTCTAGCGAACTTGCAACATTGTATCAACTATCTTATTCCGGGTCCTCAGAGTTTCCCCGCACCAGTGAGTTCGGAACAGATAGCTGTTTTTATGACGTTTCCACTGGATATATGGGATCATCAGATCATGATATTTTGCTCTTTCACACTGAGGCTTGGTGATTATCGAGGCCGGGAGTGTTGGAAAGATCTTTCAAATACTGAGGAACTATAATTTGCAATGGATGTAAAAAAAATAATACATTTTAAACTGACTTTGTTTACAATGTGTGAGGTGAATTTAAAATGTCTGAGAAGCTCAGCTTATTAATGCTGGACATGGTAAGTTAAGACTAGAGGTCAACTGATTAATCGGAATGGCCGATTAATTTGGGCCGATTTCAAGTTTTCATAACAATCGGTAATCTGTATTTTTGGACAACGATTTGTCAATTTTTTTTTTTACACCTTTATTTAACTAGGTAAGTCAGTTAAGAACACATTCTTATTTTCAATGACGGCCTAGGAATGGTGGGTTAACTGCCTTGTTCAGGGGCAGAACGACAGATTTTTACCTTGTCAGATCGGGGATTCATTATTGCAACCTTCCGGTTACTAGTCCAACGCTCTAACCACCTGACTACCTGTTATGCGAGGGCAGCAAGAAGCCAAGGTAAGATGATAGCTAGCATTAAACTTATCTCATAAAAAACAATCAACCTTAACATAATCACAAGTTAACTACACATGGTTGATGATATTACTAGTTTATCTAGCGTGTCCTGTGTTGCATATAATCGATGCAGTGCCTGTTCATTTCTCATTGAATCACAGCCTACTTCGACAAACAGGTGATGATTTAACAAGCGCATTTGCAAAAAAAGCTCTGTCATTGCACCAATGTACCTAACCATAAACATCAATGCCTTTCTTTAAAATCAATACACAAGTATATATTTTTAAACCTGCATATTTAGTTAATATTGCCTGCTAACATTAATTTCTTATAACTAGGGCAATTGTGTCACTTCTCTTGCATTCCATGCAAGCAGTCAGGATATATAAAGCAGTTTGGGCCGCCTGGCTCGTTGCGAACTGTGTGAAGTCCATTTATTCCTAACAAGGACCGTAATTCACTTGCCAGAATTGTACATAATTATGACATAACATTGAAGGTTGTACAATGTAACAGCAATATTTAGACTTAGGGATGCCATCCGTTAGATAAAATACGTAACGGTTACGTATTTCACTGAAAGAATAAATGTTTTGTTTTCAAAATGATAATTTCCGGATTCAACCATTTTAATGACCAAAGGCTCGTATTTCTGTGTGTTATTATGTTATAATTAAGTCTATGATTTGATAGAGCAGTCTGACTGAGCGATGGTAGGCGCCAGCAGGCTCGTAAGCATTCATTCAAACAGCACTTTCGTGTGTTTGCCAGCAGCTCTTCTCAATGCTTCAAGCATTGCGCTGTTTATGACTTCAAGCCTATCAACTCCCGATATTAGGCTGGTGTAACCGATGTGAAATGGCTAGCTAGTTAGCGGGGTGCGCACTAATAGTGTTTCAATCGGTGACGTCACTCGCTCTGAGACTTGGAGTAGTTGTTCCCCTTTCTCTGCATGGGTAACGCTGCTTCGAGGGTGGCTGTTGTCGATGTGTTCCTGGTTCGAGCCCAGGAAGGAGCGAGGAGAGGGACGGAAGCTATACTGTTACACTGGCAATACTAAAGTGCCTATAAGAACATCCAATAGTCAAAGGTATAGGAAATACAAATGGTATAGAGAGAAATAGTCCTATAATTCCTATAATAACTACAACCTAAAACTTCTTACCTGGGAATATTAAAGACTCATGTTAAAAGGAACCACCAGCTTTCATATGTTCTCATGTTCTGAGCAAGGAACTTAAACGTTAGTTTCTTTAAATGGCACATATTGCACTTTTACTTTCTTATCCAACACTTTATTTTTGCATTATTTAAACCAAATTGAAAATGTTTCATTATTTATTTGAGGCTAAATTGATTTTATTGGTGTATTATATTAAGTTAAAATAAGTGTTCATTCAGTATTGTTGCAATTGTCATTGTTACAAATACATTTAAAAAATCGTCCTATTAATCGGTACAGGCTTTTTTTTTGGGATCCTCCAATAATCGGTATCGGTATCGGCGTTGAAAAATCATAATCGGTCGACCTCTAGTTAAGACAATCAGAAATCAGGAATGCGCCAAACACGCAACAAGAGATCTGTATATAATAACGAGATGCTCATTTCTCCACCCTAACAATGCGAGTCATTGTCCCAAAAGAAGAAAGGCAGGCGACAAGCTTAGGTCTGCATATTATGCCCATAGAAACACATTGGGCTTATACTGGACAGATTTTGGCGAGAGTGAGCCCTTTCGCTTCGCCTCTTTCTCTCTGCATCAGAGTGTGCGAAACAGCACCCCTCTGTCTTAATATATGTATCTGATATGCCATACTCTTTTTGACCAAACAGCATCAGATACATGGTCTACTGGTTAATTTAGCTTGTTCTGACAATCGGTTTGTATTGCTAGTAACGTTACTCTATGGATTGGGATTATAGTTCATTTTGTAGCTAGCTAACATTAACGTGACCTGTCTAAACAAAAGATCCCAAGCTAAAGCTTTCTGTTAGCTAACATAAACTCACGTAAACTCGTACATCGCCTTGGTCCGTACAATTGCCCTTATTTTAGCGCCCCAAAAACGTAATACTTCCAGATCAACTGTAATGTCAATACCATTGTAAAGCACAAGTTCTCCATTTTCCAACAAAATCAATTACATGACCTTAACACTGCCCGTTTCTGCATAATTCAAGCAGGCAATGAGCCCCATCGGGTCTTTTTAAAAATGGCGGGTGGGGAAGCGAAACTAATGCGTGATAGTGAGAAAGAGAGATGTCGTGTGGGAAAATTGCTTTTTTTCACTCGATCTGTCAAACTTATCACCTTATCGCCTCTAAAATGTAAATAAAACACTATAAAGAGTTTATATAATGTGTCATTACATACCTATTTGAAGGTTTGTGTCGAATTTGAATCGGGTTTTTAGGGCGGTGCTAAAGTGATCTTCAGAAGTAAACAGCGGCTTTGAGAATGATGATCGCATGCAATGATGACGCAAAAAATGACTAGGTATCCCCCCCCTTACCCCCGTCACTGTCCATTTCTTGTTTTTAAAGGATGAGAGAAGTGCTACACCTGGTGGAGAGAGATTGTAAGACAGAAATAGTTGCTTTATGCGTGCTGTGTGTTACGACATGACATGTCCCGATGTAATGGAGGGTCCGTTTTTTCAACTTTTCTCCAATACTATAGAGCCATTACCATGTCGATCAACGCTTGAATAGAAACCTAGTTCACACCCCCGATTTTGAAGTCAACACAGTCTCTACAGTCCCATTAGTTTTCTTTGTAGCCTCGTTTGAATGTCGCAGTTTCGCACATTTGCACGGAATGGGGTGAGTTTACGTTACTGTAGTTAAAGTTAGCTGAGGTTAGGTGGCTGGCTTGCTAGATACCATTAACTTATGTGTATGACGTGTGTGTAACGTTAGTGATGTTTTCTCAGAACGCCATTTCGCATGGATACTTATAGCCTAATCTTAGCTAGCTAACATTGAACCAATTGGTTAACTTTAGCTAGCTATGACAATCGGTTTGTATTGCTAGTTAAAGCTTGCTGTTTTCTAGCCAGCTGACGTTAGATGGTTGGCTAGCTACAGTACCTAACATTACCTGTATGAACTGTGTGTAGTGATGTTCTCAGAATGGCATTTCGCATCTATTGTATAATAATGCTAAAATATTTGTATCTGGAATTTGTCTTTCAGCATTAATCAGTAGAACACGCCTGACTCTAAACCACCTGTCATACAGTCATCAAAAAGAGAGATAGCAAGCAAAGGCAGCAGCGCAGTCATCAACTGCATGCACCATTTCTTCACCAACTACGGAGTAGGGAAAACACATATGGACCTGAATTGTGATAACTGCAGTGGCCAAAACAAGCACATGTTTGTGCTCTGGTATTGTGCCTGGTGGACCATGCTTAAGCTCCACCACAATCTGGACCTTCACTTCTTGATCACAGGCCACACCAAGTTTGCCCCCCGACTGGTGCTTCGGTCTCATCAAGCAGCACTTCAGAAAGACCAGAGTGACCACTTTGTCTGAGATTGCTGGTGTTGTGAAGGACAGCACTGTGACAGGGGTCAACATCCCACAGTTGGTTGGACTGGAGGATGGTATGGTGCAGGTAGAAA
Source organism: Oncorhynchus nerka (assembly GCF_034236695.1). NCBI lineage: Eukaryota > Metazoa > Chordata > Actinopteri > Salmoniformes > Salmonidae > Oncorhynchus > Oncorhynchus nerka. The sequence continues at coordinate 27,001,876 of NC_088423.1, forward strand.
GCTATGGCTGGCAACAACCCTTGACTCCGTACTTCAGGACGCTGTTACAGATCAAGCAGTACCAACCAGCACTTCAGGTAAAAAATAATTTCCAGTGTATGAAGTTTTTCTTATCTAAACTTGGGAGGTGAATTGATGTTGTGCAAGGTTGTAACGTCTTCTGATTTTTTTTGTAGTTATTCCCTGTTTTACAGCTTCGATGCTCTGGAGGCTGGTGTTGTTGTCGCCAAGGAGCGTTCTGACTCAGGTTTCAGCTGCTGCGCAACGCTGACATCCTTCCTCCCATAGATGGTCTGCCTGTACAAGCACCACCTGGACAGGACACAGCTGGACAAACTATCTTTTTGACAAGATCAAGAATTTTGCGACTAAGAGGCTATAGACATCACATGCCCTGCACCAAAATCAAGGGCAGGACAGAAACAGGCTCTCTGAATATAGATTCCCTTGTTCATGAGTGGTTTGGACGGACCAGTCATCAGCACTGTCTGCAGTGCCTCTATTCACATGACTCTCCTAACACACACGCCATATGTTGCTGCTACTATTATTGTTTATCCTGCTGCTCAGCCACTTTACCCCTGATTGTATGCATATAACTACCTCGTATATCACTGATATCATTATTGATATTGTTCTTGTACATACTGTATATTTTATTTATATTGACACTATTTCTGATATTGCTACTATGCAAGTAACGATTTGGCTGTACCATTTACACCTTCTGTTGAGGCCATCCACTTAGCTAGACTTAGCAAAATATTGATACATAAAACGAATATTGATGTGTGGTCGTAACATGATTTTGTGACATAGCACAACAATATCATGTGACTGTATCAAGTGTCCCATGATCTGTTTATGTACTGTACATGTGAAACAACAAAAAACTCAGGTTGCATCGCCTTAACTTATGTATGGAATACTTTGTGATAAGTGCATGTGTAACAGTGTATATAAAGTATGCTAATCTACTGGTTTAAAGGCATTTGGGCAGTGGTAAAAATACTTAAGTAGTTTTCTGTCGTATCTGTACATTACTATTTTTATTTTAGGCAACTTTTAATTCACTACATTTGTAACAAAAAGAATGTACTTTTTAACTCCATACATTTTCATTGACACCCAAAAGTACTCGTTACATTTTGTCCAAATGTCCAATTCACATACTTATCAAGAGAACATCCTTGGTCATCCCTACTGCCTCTGATCTGGCCGACTCACTAAACACATATCTGAGTGTTGGAGTGTGCCCCTGGCTCTCCGTCAATAAAAATAACACAATTGTGCCGTCTTGTTTGCTTAATATAAGGAATTTGAAATGATATATACTTTTACTCAAGCATGACAATCTAGTACTTTTTCCACCAATGGATGTATGTGGCTGGGGTTGGAAGCATTTACTTCACATGACTCATCAATTTAGACAAGTGTCTCTATGTAAACGCCATCTAATATTCATAAAAAATTATGTTTTTGTTATTGTAGGCTACTACCACTTTTAGTCTTAAACTTTACTACACTACTCACTGTTTAGCACATGACATCACATGTGAATCCTTAAAGACATGGGTGGGGCTGGCTCAACAGTGTGAACAATGCTGAATGGTGTAGACAAAGGAGAGCTCTCTAGCAGGTACCGAAACATTCAAAGGCCCTTTTCTCAAAAGTGAGTTTACAAGTGTATCAACTTTCAAAGTAGAAAAACTTTCCCATTATTCCTCAAAAATGCTGTGTATGATATTCCATTTTGTAGCTCTGAGTCTCTACTTTTATCCAACGTAAAATATATATATATATATTTAAAATTTTGCTACATAAGACCGAATCCAGGTGGTGAGTCACATTTCTTTAATGGTTTTTCCCCCTTGCCCCTCCTCCCCTTTTTCTCCAGATATTTGAAGGTGCTGTTGTGCTGATTTTCACTATTTATCAAGCACACTACAGGCCACAGATGTTTTCATCCTTTGACCGCACATCTTGCAGTCCGTGCGTCTTGGTGGTTGGGCTATTTTCTTTATTTTGTTATGAAAAGAAGCTGTTACTGCATTCCAACTGATATGTTTTCTGTTTCATAGTTATAACAAAGGCACTCCACTAATGCAATTGATTGAACACTTGAATTATTTACAGTTAACACAAACTAATGAAAATGCTTTTGTGATATTTGAAAAATATATTTTTCCTATTCTGACCAAAATATAAACGCAACATGTAAATTGTGGGTCACATGTTTCATGAGCTGAAATTATCCCAGAAAATGTCCATAAGCACAAAACCCTTATTTCTCTCAAATGTTGTGCACAAATGTGTTTACTTCCCTGTTGGTGAGTATTTCTCATTTGCCAAGATAATCCATCCACCTGGCATATCAAGAAGCTGATTAAACAGCATGATCATTACTCAGGTGCACCTTGTGCTGGGGCAATAAAAGACCAATTAAACCTCTGACAAATTGAAAACCCTAGTCATTGACAACTCCATTACCTGCAGTATTAGATTTAAAACGAATCATCTCGCGATCATACACTGTTTCCAGGGGGCAGGGTTACCGACGTTAAGGCTAATCTGAAGATGGTGCTGGCTAAAGCTAAACCTGGCGAGTGTAGAGAATATAGGGATATTGTTATCCACGTCGGCACCAACGATGTTAGGATGAAACAGTCAGAGGTCACCAAGCACAACATAGCTTCAGCGTGTAAATCAGCTAGAAAGATGTGTCGGCATCGAGTAATTGTCTCTGGCCCCCTCCCAGTTAGGGGGAGTGCTGAGCTCTACAGCAGAGTCTCACAACTCAATCACTGGTTGAAAACTGTTTTCTGCCCCTCCCAAAAGATAGAACTTGTAGATAATTGTCCCTCTTTCTGGGACTCACACACAAACAGGACCAAGCCTGGCCTGTTGAGGAGTGACGGACTCCATTCTAGCTGGAGGGGTGCTCTCATCTTATCTACGAACGCAGAGAGGGCTCTAACTCCCCTAGCTCCACAATGAGTTAGGGTGCAGGCCAGGAAGCAGCCTGTTAGCCAGCCTGCCAGCTTAGTGGAGTCTGCCACTAGCACAGTAAGTGTAGTCAGCTCAGCTATCCCCATTGAGACCGTGTCTGTGCCCCGACCTAGGTTGGGCAAAACTAAACATGGCGGTGTTCGCCTTAGCAATCTCACTGGAATAAAGACCTCCTCCATTCCTGCCATTATTGAAAGAGATAGGGATATGTAATGTTAGATCCCTCACTTCCAAGGCAGTTATAGTCAATGAACTAATCACTGATCATAATCTTGATGTGATTGGCCTGACTGAAACATGGCTTAAGCCTGATGAATTTACTGTGTTAAATGAGGCCTCACCTCCTGGTTACACTAGTGACCATATGCCCCACTCATCCCGCAAAGGCGGAGGTGTTACTAACATTTATGATAGCAAATTTCAATTTACAAAAAGAACAACGTTTTTGTCTTTTGAGCTTCTAGTCATGAAATCTATGCAGCCTACTCAATCACTTTTTATAACTACCGTTTACAGGCCTCCTGGGCCATATACAGCGTTCCTCACTGAGTTCCCTGAATTCCTATCGGACCTTGTAGTCATGGCAGATAATATTCTAATTTTTGGTGACTTTAATATTCACATGGAAAAGTCTACAGACCCACTCCAAAAGGCTTTCGGAGCCATCATCGACTTAGTGGGTTTAGTCCAACATGCCTCTGGATCTACTCACTGCCACAGTCATACTCTGGACCTAGTTTTGTCCCGTGGAATAAATGTTGTGGATCTTAATGTTTTTCAGCATAATCCTGGACTACGGACCACCATTTTATTACGTTTGCAATCACAAATAATCTGCTCAGACCCAAACCATGGATCATCAAAAGTTGTGCTATAAATTCTCAGACAACCCAAAGATTCCTAGATTCCCTTCCAGACTCCCTCCGCCTACCCAAGGATGTCAGAGAACAAAAATCAGTTAACCACCAAACTGAGGAACTCAATTTAACCTTGCGTAATACCCTAGATGCAGTCGAACCCCTAAAAACAAAAAACATTTGTCATAAGAAACTAGCTCCCTGGTACACAGAAAATACCCGAGCTCTGAAGCAAGCTTCCAGCAATTTGGAACGGAAATGGCGCCACACCAAACTGGAAGTCTTCCGACTAGCTTGGAAAGGGAGTACCGTGCAGTATCGAAGAGCCCTCACTGCTGCTCGATCATCCTATTTTTCCAACTTAATTGAGGAAAATAAGAACAATCCAAAATGTATTTTTGATACTGTCGCAAAGCTAACTAAAAAGCAGTGATAAATTCATGAACTTCTTTGAGGAAAAGATCATGATCATTAGAAAGCAAATTACGGACTTCTCTTTAAATCTGCGTTTTCCTCCAAAGCTCAGCTGTCCCGAGTCTGCACAACTCTGCCAGGACCTAGGATCAAGGGAGACACTCAAGTGCTTTCTGTGCTTGGCCCTCCTATGTTGAATATAATAAACGGCTCTCTATCCAGTAATAATAAAGTTGCAGTAATAAAGCCTCTCTTGAAAAAGCCAAACCTTGACGCAGAAAATATAAAAAACTATCGGCCTATATCGAATCTTCCATTCCTCTCAAAAATTTTGAAAAAGCTGTTGCGTAGCAACTCACTGCTTTCCTGAAGACAAACAATGCATAGGAAACGCTTCAGTCTGGTTTTAGAAGCCATCATAGCACTGAGACTGCACTTGTGAAGGTGGTAAATGACCTTTTAATGGTGTCAGACCGAGGCTCTGCATCTGTCCTCGTGCTCCTAGACCTTAGTCCTGATTTTGATACCATCGATCACCACACTCTTTTGGAGGGATTGGAAGCCCAAATTGGTCTATACGGACAAGTTCTGGATTGGTTGAGATCTTATCTGTTAGAAAGATATCAGTTTGTCTCTGTGGATGGTTTGTCCTCTGACAAATCAACTGTACATTTTGGTGTTCCACAAGGTTCCGTTTTAGGACAACTATTGTTTTCACTATATATGTTACCTCTTGGTGATGTCATTCGGAAACATAATGTTAACTTTCACTGCTATGCGGATGACACACAGCATGTATTCAATGTAATATGGTGAAGCCCCAAAATTGCCCTCGCTGGAAGCATGTGTTTCAGACATAAGGAAGTGGATGGCTGCAAATGTTCTACTTTTAAACTCGGACATGTTTGTTCTTCTGCTGAATCTGACAATTAATCTGGATGGTTGTACAGTCGTCTCAAATGAAACTGTGAAGGACCTCGGCGTTACTCTGGACCCTGATCTCTCTTTTGACAAACATATCAAGGCTGTTTCAAGGAATAGCTTTTTTCCATCTACGTAACATTGCAAAAATCAAAAACTTTCTGTCCAAAAATGACGCAAAAAAATGTATCAATGCTTTTGTCACTTCTAAGTTAGACTACTGCAATTCTCTACTTTCCAGCTACCCAGATAAAGCACTAAATAAACTTCAGTTAGTGATAAACATGACTGCTAGAATCCTGACTAGAACCAAAAAATGTGATCATATTACTCCAGTGCTAGCCTCTCTAAACTGGCTTCCTGTTAAGGCAAGGGCTGATTTCAAGGTTTTACTGCTAACCTACAAAGCATTACATGGGCTTGCTCCTACCTATCTTTGGATTTGGTCCTGCCGTACAAACCTACAAGTACGCTACGGTCACAAGACGCAGGCCTCCTAACTGTCCCTAGAATTTCTAAGCAAACAGCTGGAGGCTTTGCTTTCTCTCATAGAGCTCCATTTTTATGGAATGGTCTGCTACCCATGTGAGAGACGCAGACTCGGTCTCAACCTTTAAGTCTTTTTTGAAGACTCACCTCTTCAGTAGGTCCTATGATTGAGTGTAGTCTGGCCCAGGAGTGTGAAGGTGAAACGGAAAGGCAATGGAGCAACGAACCACCCTTGCTGTCTCTGCCTGGCCGGTTCCCCTCTCTCCACTGGGATTCTCTGCCCTCTAACCCTATTACAGGGGCTGAGTCATTGGCTTACTGGTGCTCTTCCATGCCGTCCCTAGGAGGCGTGTGTCACTTGAGTGGGTTGAGTCACTGACGTGATCTTCCTGTCTGGGTTGGTGCACCCCCTTGGGTTGTGCCATGGCGGAGATCTTTGTGGGCTATACTTGGCCTTGTCTCAGGATGGTAAGTTGGTGGGTGAATATATCCCTCTAGTGGTGTGGGGACTGTGCTTTGGCAAAGTGGATGGGGTTATGTCCTGCCTGTTTGGCCCTGTCTGGGGGTATCGTCGGATGGGGCCACTGTGTCTCCCGACCCCTCCTGTCTCAGCCTCAAATATTTATGCTGCAGTAGTTTATGTGTCGGGGGCTAGGGTCAGTCTGTTATATCTGGAGTATTTCTCCTGTCTTATCCGGTGTCCTGTGAGAATTTAAGTATGCTCTCTCTAATTCTCTCTTTCTCTCTCTCTCTATGAACATTTGAACATCTTGGCCATGTTCTGTTATAATCTCCACCCGGCACAGCCAGAAGAGGACTGTACACCCCTCATAGCCTGGTTCCTCTCTAGGTTTCTTACTGTTTCTTGCCTTTCTTGGTTTTCCTAGTTTTTCCTAGCCATCGTGCTTCTTCACCTGCATTGCTTGTTGTTTGGAGTTTTAGGCTGGGTTTCTGTACAGCACTTTGAGATATCAGCTGATGTAAGAATGTCTTTATAAATACATTTGATTTGATGCGTTTATATTTTTGTTCATTATACTATTACCTAAGACCTTCATAAACACAATCAAATTATTTATGATGTATCATATATGAAATGTATGAATTACACTGTTAGAATGTTGCAGTTTAGTCCCAGTGGTTCTAGTGTGCACACATAGTAGGTCCAGTGAAAAACATATGACCCCTATGGATGACCCCTATGGATCTATCAAATGCCTGTCCAACTGATTCGTTCTGGCGACCGCCCCTGGCGCTGTTGAAACTAAGACAACTCAAAAACCTAATGGAAACTGGAAATGTGTATTACATTACTAGTTAGAGTAGTGGAATTCAACCAGTGTGCTGTGAGAAACTGAAACGGTGTACCGTGAAACTTTTACTAATGGTTTTTTGAACATTCATATAAACAAAAAATGAAACGTCCCTTTTTCAGGACCCTGTCTTTCAAAGATAATTCGCAAAAATCCAAATAACTTGACAGATCTTCATTGTAAAGGGTTTAAACACTGTTTCCCATGGTTGTTCAATGAACCATAAACAATTAATGAACACGCACCTGTGGAACGGTCGTTAAGACACTAACAGCTTACAGACGGTAGGCAATTAAGGTCACAATTATGAAAACTTAGGACACTAAAGAGGCCTTTCTACTGACTCTGAAAAACACCAAAAGAAAGATGCCCAGGGTCCCTGCTCATCTGTGTGAACGTGCCTTAGGCATGCTGCAAGGAGGCATGAGGACTGCAGATGTGGCCAGGGCAATACATTGCAATGTCCGTACTGTGAGAAGTCTAAGACAGCACTACAGGGCGACAGGACGGACAGCTGAACGTCCTTGCAGTGGCAGACCACGTGTAACAACACCTGCACAGGATCGGTACATCCGAACATCACACCTGCGGGACAGGTACAGGATGGCAACAACAAATGCCCGAGTTACACCAGGAAAGCACAATCCCTCCATCAGTGCTCAGACTGTCCAGAATAGGTTGAGAGAGGCTGGACTGAGGGCCTGTTGTAAGGCAGGTCCTCACAAGACATTACTGGCAACAACGTCGCCTGTGGGCACAAACCCACCGTCGCTGGACCAGACAGAACTGGCAAAAAGTGCTCTTCACTGACGAGTCGCAGTTTTGTCTCATCAGGGGTGATGGTCGGATTCGTGTTTATCGTCGAAGGAATGAGCGTTACACCGAGGCCTGTACTCTGGAGCGGGATCGATTTGGAGGTGGAGGGGCCGTCATGGTCTGGGGTGGTGTGTCACAGCATCATCGGACTGAGCTTGTTGTCATTGCAGGCAATCTCAACGCTGTGCATAACAGGGAAAACATCCTCCTCCCTCATGTGGTAACCTTCCTGTAGGCTCATCCAGACATCACCCGCCAGCATGACAATGCCACCAGCCATACTGCTCGATCTGTGCGTGATTTCCTGCAAGTCAGGAATGTCAGTGTTCTGCCATGGCCAGCGAAGAGCCCGGATCTGAATCCCATTGAGCACGTCTGGGACCTGTTGGATCGGAGGGTGAGGGCTAGGGCCATTCCCCTCAGAAATGTCCGGGAACTTGCAGGTGCCTTGGGGGAAGAGTCGGGTAACATCCCACAGCAAGAACAGGCAAATCTGGTACAGTCCACAAGGAGGAGATGCACTGCAGTACTTAATGCAGCTGGTGGCCACACCAGATACAGACTGTTACTTTTGATTTGAACCCCCCCCCATTGCTCAGAGACACATTATTTAATTTCTGTTAGTTACATGTTTGTGTAATGTTATGTTATGTTCATACAAATATTTACACATGTTAAGTATGCTGAAAATAAACTCAGTTGACAGTGAGAGGACATGTCTTTTTTTGCTGTGTTTATAAGCATGACCTGTGGAATGCAGATGGAATTTTGATTGAGAGCACCAGTGTTGCTCAGATAGTACATTGAATGGCAGGCACATGGTTACATATGTGTCGTTGTTTCAAATCCAGTGTGCTCAGGCTGTATGATTTGAGGGGCGTGCATCACCAACCAAGTCATTTGTATAATTTTACTTCGCCTGTGAGAATCATTAGCACAGGCAAATCTGATTAGGCTTAGCTGTACCACAGCATATGCCATAGAAACAAACGGAGCGTGGCTTTTACAATGCAGAAAACCGCTAGTCTCTATCTCAAATCTTTCAAAACTAAGACCTATTTTACCAGAACTACATTTCGTTTCTCTCTGGCGCAGTTTGCGGGACTCTCTTAAAGGGGTACACACAAATCAATAATCATGAGTAAGGAACTATGAAACTTAGATAATAGTTCAAATGAACCCTATTTAATCTATTTTAAAAAGCATGGATCAGATTAGGCAAATGTCATTATCACTAAATAAATTAATAGTGACATTTTACATCTGCAGCAAAAATTGTTATCTCAGGTGTACCACAGTTCAAAAAAGGTTGGACACCGCTGGATTAGAGGACAACCTGAAATGCAGACCACAGCCAGCAACATTTTGCAGTGTTGGATTTTGATTGGTGGTTGCCAAAATGGAAATGGAAACACAAAATGTAATATTCTTCTGATTATTATTTGTTTTTTTGAGTTCCAACTGCAACTGGACACATACTAAGACACCGATGCCTTTCGAATCAACGAAAAAAGCATAAACAGGTAAAGGTTGGTCTAAAAAAACTGTACCCCGCTTTAAACGGACCATCAGATCAACGCGTCATCACAGGCTAGTCAGCCATGCCGATGGACATTTTATCTAAATCAGCTAATAATCAATGTGCAGCAATCAGCCCGTTCAATTCACACTAATAGGTGGGTAAACCATAAAACACATTACAAATATCGTTAGGCTACATGAGTTTAAAAGTGCCTAGTATAGCCTACCCTCTACATCACTGACTTCAACCATGCAAGATCTGACATAAAATCAATGGGCAAGTTCATTCCACTTCGAGAGCAACAGCGAGAGTCGGTTCAAACTGGAGAGTCCATCGTCACTCTCTCGCTTCTAGATCGGCTGCCAGCATGCTACCTGTCATGCCAAACTATATTGTAATTTCAACCGAAAATAGTCCACAGCTCTTCATACAGACACCTGCTGTACAACTAAAGGACGGAGCCAAGACAGCCAACAACACTGTCATAGGCTGCTGTGATTCACCGCATTGTAATGACCAACAAGCTCACTGACCCAACGTTTGTAAAATGCAACAATTCCTAAACTGTAAGGCTCTTAACCATTATCTTAACAATGACATACATTACTGCATCTTCTTATACCCATGGTTGTATATTCTAGTGGACATGATGTGCTAATTCATCAATACCCTCTGAAACTTTCACTCACCTTGCTCTGGTAATGTTAACCTGATTCCCCGCGAAAACAACAACCCCGGTCCCGAACGCTTATCATCCGACGGGCAGTGTAGTCACTTATGTTCGCTAAATCCGTTCAAGTTGAATAAACAGTCCTCAGGTTGTGCTTTTAATGTGCTCCCGCCACAGGTGAAACTTAAAAAATGTGTTGCCGTTGGTAATCTACCCCCTAGTTCCAATGTTCTCTGGCTGTCGTTTCTGTAGCCCAGTAGTGCGATTTGAAGATGCGCCTCTCTTTTTAAGCGTGGTCTCTTGCTCTGTACGGAATAGGCAAACCGCTCCGTTGATAGGCTATCATTCACCGGGAAACCGGAGCAGGAGAGAGAGAGCGAAACGAGAGCAGGAGAGCGAGAGGGCGCCCTCGCTATGGTGGATAGGCGGGAATGACATGCGCGCAGTGGGAGATCGAGCAAGTAGGGTAAGGTACAGTGCACCCACACTTGCAGGTATCATTTTACATAAATAGCTCTTCGGGAATGTTTCTTCTGAAATAAAGATCTATCTATCTATCTATCTATCTATCTATCTATCTATCTATCTATCTATCTATCTATCTATCTATCTATCTATCTGCATCAAGCTTCATTATACATTATTAAATATAGCCACCTATGTAGATTATGTTAACATTTTTCTGCTGTTAATGTGAGCTGTGTCAATCAAAAATTATACCCATGCATGAACGACAGATAGAGAGGGGGGTGGAGAGTATGCACTGACTTTTACATTTTTTAGGAGCTTTTGCGTTACATTTACTTAATTTAGCAGACACATTTTGGTTACTGGCCAAACGCTCTTAATCGCTAGACTACCTGCTGCCTGCCTGATCAGAGTACTTGCGGTCATACATGTGCAATGCCTAATCATGTTTATCTTCATTTTATCGTCCGTAAAATGTAGGCCTAAACTATGAACAAAATACAGTGCAACATTGAATTTCGAATTTCTAATCAAATTAAGAAAACAAACGCTGATCTCATTACTCTGAATCACAATCAAACATTATAAACATTAAACACAAAATAATCATAATATCAGAGGGGTTTGTATACCAAATGTATTTTTCCTGCCAGTGAATGCTCAGTACAACTTTTCAAGAGAGTAAAATTCATACAAATTATTTCTCTATATCTATCCAGTCATTTCTAGCCGTTAGTGTATAGACATTTGCCTGTTTTAATAATTTCCCCCTTTTATTATTCCAAGTATTTTCAAACAAATTGTCATACTTACGGGACAATGTATAGATGTGTATTCAGCTCTGACAATGGGCTGACTGTTACATTACAAAGATTTCCTTAAGTTTGGGTCAGTCACAGTGGTCAGGTATTCTGCCACTGTGTACTCTCTGTTTAGGGGCAAATAGCATTCTAGTTTGCTCAGTTTTTTTGTTAATTCTTTCCAATGTGTTAAGTAATTATCTTTTTGTTTTCTCATGATTTGGTTGGGTCTAATTGTGTTGCTGTCCTGGGGCTCTGTGGGGTCTGTTTGTGTTTGTGATTAGATCCCCAGGACCAGCTTGCTTAGGGGGCTCTTCTCCAGGTTCATCTCTCTGTAGGTGATGGCTTTGTTATAGAAGGTTTGAGAATCGCTTCCTTTTAGGTGGTTGTAGAATTTAACAGCTCTTTTCTGGATTTTTATAATTTGCGGGTATCGGCCTAATTCTGCTCTGCATGCATTATTTGGTATTTTACGTCGGGCACAGGATATTTTTGCAGTATTCTGCATGCAGAGTCTCAATTTGGTGTTTGTCCCATTTTGTGAATTCTTGGTTGGTGAGCGGATCCCAGACCTCACAATCATAAAGGGAAATCGGTTCTATAACTGATTCAGGTATTTTTAGCCAGATCCTAGTTGGTATGTCGAATTTTATGTTCCTTTTAATGGCATAGAATGCCCTTCTTGCCTTGCCTCTCAGATCGTTCACTGCTTTGTGGAAGTTACCAGTGGTGCTGATGTTCAGGCCAAGGTATATATAGTTTTTTGTGTGCTCTAGGGCAGTGGTTCCCAAACTTTTTATAGTCCCGTACGCCTTCAAACATTCAACCTCCAGCTGCGTATCCCCTCTAGCACCAAGGTCACCGCATTCTCAAATGTTTTTTTTCTCCATCATTGTAAGCCTGCCACACACACACTGTATTATACATTTATTAAATATAATAATGAGTGTGAGTTTTTGTCACAACCCGGCTTGTGGGAGTGACAAAGAGTTCTTATAGGACCAGGGCACAAATAATATTAATAATCAATTATTTTGCTCTTTATTTAACCATCTTACATATAAAACCTTATTTGTTCTTTGAAAAATGTGAATAACACACCACAGGTTAATGAGAAGGGTGTGCTTGAAAGGATGCACATAACTATGCAATGTTGGGTTGTATTGGAGAGACTCTCAGTCTTAAATAATGTACCACACACAGTCTATGCCTGCATTTAGTTTTCATACTAGTGAGGGCCGAGAATCCACTCTCACATAGGTATGTGGTTGCAAAGGGCATCAGTGTCTTAACAGTGCGATTTGTCAAGCCAGGATACTCTGAGCGCAGCCCAATCCAGAAATCTGTCAGTGGCTTCTGATTAAATTACATTTTCACTAAACCGCTTGTTGCAATGTCGATGAGGCTCTCTTGTTCAAATATCGGTAAATAGACTGGAGGCAGGGCATGAAAGGGATAATGAATCCAGTTGCTTGTGTCATCCTTTTCGGGAAAGTACCTACGTAATTCCGTACGCAACTCACTCAATCCTCAGGTTGTTTTTAAAATATATAATAGATAATATATCAACCGGGACTGTCACTTTTTCAATAGGAGAGGGAGAGACAATGGCTGCCCCACTCTGTTGCGCAAGCAAAACTCTGCGAACACCCAGCTATCCACTGACGCAATGTGATCTTTCTCGCTAATTTTTCAAACTAAAAGCCTGAAACTATGTCTAAAGACTGTGACACCTTGAGGAAGCCATAGGAAAAGGAATCTGGTTGATATCCCTTTAAATCGAGGCAAGGCATCCAATGGAACACAGAGCTTTCAGGAAAAACAGCACTTCCTGGTTTGATTTTCCTCAGGTTTTCGCCTGCAATATCAGTTCTGTTATACTCACAGACAATATTTTGACAGTTTTGGAAGCTTTTGAGTGTTTTCTATCCTAATCCGACAATTATATGCATATTCTAGTTTCTGGGCCTGAGAAATAGGCTGTTTCAAATGGGTACGTTTTTTAGCCAAAATCGAAAATCCTGCCCCCTACACTCAAGAAGTTAATGCAGACGGAGAAGAGCTCCAACTTCTTAATCATAGCCTCAATTTTGTCCCGCACATTGAATATAGTTGCGGTGAATCCCTGTAATCCTATATTCAGGCAAGAAAAAACATCACCCAGATAGGCCAGTCATGTGAGAAACTCATCATCATGCAAGCGGTCAGACAAGTGATAATAATGGTCAGTAACAAAAACTTTAAGCTCATCAATTAAAAAAAAAACATGTCAATACTTTGACCCTTGAAAACCAGCGTACTTCTGTATGTTGTAAAAGCGCTACATGGTCGCTGCCCATATCATTGCATAGTGCAGAAAATACACAAGAGTTCAGGGGCCTTGCTTTAAAAATTTTAACCATTTTCACTGTAGCGTCCAAAACATATTTCAAGCTGTCAGGCATTCCTTTGGCAGCAAGAGCCTCTCGGTGGATGCTGCAGTGTACCCAAGTGGCGTCTGGAGAAACTGCTGGCACGTGCGTTACCACTCAACTATGTCTCCCTGTCATGGCTTTTTCACCTTCAGCACAGATACCAACATGAGCAACAGCTATGTTTGGCTACATACAGACCGTTAGTGGAATTCCCATGAGAGAGTAACGGTTAATGTGATTGGATGTTAATTATTTGACTAGTCTATTTGTATTTGACATTGTGTTGTTATTTCACTGAACACTAGATGGTTTAATTTTATTTTTGGCAGTAAAACAAGTCTACTCAGGTGAGAAAAAAACCTCACCTAAATGTTACCACTCCACTATGTCTCCCCGTCACGGCTTTTGCGCCATCAGTGCAGATACCAACAGATCTTGACCTCCTGTCACGCCCTGATCTGTTTCACCTGTCCTTGTGCTTGTTTCCACCCCCCTCCAGGTGTCGCCCATCTTTCCCATTATCCCCTGTGTATTTATACCTATGTTTTCTGTCTGTCTGTTGCCGGTTTGTTTTGTTTGGTCAAGCCTACCAGCATTTTGTCTCAGCTCCCTATTCTCTCTTTCTCTTGTCCTCCTGCTTTTTGACCTTTTGCCTGTCCTGACCCTGTACTCGCCCGCCTGACCACTGCCTGTCCCTGAACCTGTCTGCTGTCCTGTACCGTTGCTCCACCTCTGGATTACCGACCTCTGCCTGACCTGACCCTGAACCTGCCTGCCATCCTGTACCTTGGCCTCTGCTCTGGATTTTCAACCCCTGTCTGCCTTGACTTGTCGTTTGCCTGCCCCTGTGGTTTCAATAAAATTGTTACTTCAGAGTCTGCACTTGAGTCTTACCTTGATTCCTGATAGTACGAACTGGCCATGACTGACCTAGCAGACTTGGACCAGCTCCACCACACCATCTCCTCCCAAGGAGCCCTCATTGGTAGCCCTCATTGTTAGACACGAGGAGATGCTTCCTGGTCTGATGGAAGGGTTCCAGGATGTGGCCGAACATCACGACCTAGCATTGGATGCTTTGCGGTAGCAATTCCGTGGGTTGCCTACTAGACAGCCTACCATGGCTGTAACCTTCCAGCCCCTCAGTAACCCGGCTGGTAGCAGCGCCGTCGCCCCGGTTTCCCAGGAACCCCGCTTACCTCCCCCGGAGTGCTACGATGAAGATTCCAGAATCTGCTGGGCCTTTCTCTCCCAGTGTTCCCTTGTTTTCTAGCTGCAGCCTTTTTCGTTCCCCTTGGATCGCTCGATGACAGCATACATTATTACGCTGATGTCCGGGAGGGCACTCGCCTGGCCCACTACGGTGTGGGAGCAACAATCCACCGTCTGCCTCAGTCTGGATGTATTCGTTGCGGAGGTGAGAAAGGTTTTTGAGGCTCCGGTCCAAGAGTGAGGCTGCCCGGGAAAATACTCCAGCTTCGGCAGGGCTCCCTCGGTGTGGCAGACTATGCAGTGGAGTTTCGCACGCTGGCAGCAGAGGGTACCTGGAATCCAGAAGCTCGACACATTCCTGCACATATTATCGGCATATTAAAGGACGAGCTTGCAGCCCGTGAACTATCGACTGATCTCGACTCAATCATCGCCTTAACCATCCGGATCGATGGACTGTTACGGGAACGTAGACGGGAGAAGAGATCTGATTGTGGTCCCAATCGCTCATTCAAGGATCCCACATTTACATTTACATTTAAGTCATTTAGCAGACGCTCTTATCCAGAGCGACTTACAAGTATTAAACCGCCTTGGCATTTTTCCTATTTTGTTGCCTTACAACAATGACAAATGGTTTGATGAAGAATTCAAAAACCTAAGAAAGAAATTGAGAAACCTATCCAACCAAAATCATAGAGATCAAGAACCTGAGCCTACAGTGCCTTGCAAAAGTATTCATCCCCCTTGGAGTTGTTCCTATTTAATTGCATTACAACCTGTAATTGAAATATATTTTTATTTGGATTTCATGTAATGGACATACAAAATAGTCCAAATTGGTGAAGTGAAATTTAAAAATTTACTTGTTTAAAAAAATAAAAAATAAAAATCGGAAAAGTGGTGCGCGCATATGTGTTCACCCCCTTTGCCATGAAGCCCCTAAATAAGATCTGGTGCAACCAATTACCTTCAGAAGTCACATAATTAGTTAAATGAAGTCCATCTGTGAGCGATCTAAGTGTAACATGATCTGTCACATGGTCTCAGTATATATACACCTGTTCTGAAAGGCCCCAAAGTGCCACAGCTGCAAAGCTCCACAGCGGAGATTGGACTATCTGTTCATAGGGCCACTTTAAGCCGTACACTACACAGAGCTGGGCTTTACAGAAGAGTGGCCAGAAAAAAATCCATTGTTTAAGAAAAAAATAAGCTAACACGCTTGGTGTTCGACAAAAGGCATTTGGGAGTCAGATGAGGCTACAATTGAGCTTTTTGGCCATCAAGGAAAACGCTATGTCTGGCGCAAACCCATCACCTCTCATCACCCCGAGAACCTCATCCCCACAGTGAAGCATGGTCGTGGCAGCATGGGGATGTTTTTCATCGGCAGGGACTGTGAAACTGGTCAGAATTGAAGGAATGATGGATGGCACTAAATAGAGGGAAATTCTTGAGGGAAACCTGCTTCAGTCTTCCAGAGTTTTGAGACTGGGACAGAGGTTCACCTTCCAGCAGGACATTGAGCCTAAGCATACTGCTAAAGCAACACTCCAACGGTATAAGGGGAAGCATTTAAATGTCTTGGAATGGCCAAGTCAAAGCCCAGACCTCAATCAAATGAGAATCTTTGGTATGACTTAAAGATTGCTGTACACCAGCGGAACCCATCCAACTTGAAGGAGCTGGAGCAGTTTTGCCTTGAAGAATGGGCAAAAGTCTCAGTGGCTAGATGTGCGATTCTTATAGAGACATACCCAAAAAGACTTGCAGCTGTAAATGGTGGCTCTACAAAGTATTGATTTTGGGGTGTGAATAGTTATGAATGCTCAAGTTTTCAGTTTTTTTGTCTTATTTCTTGTTTGTTTCACAATAAAAATGTTTTGCATCTTCAAAGTGGTAGGCATGTTGTGTAAATCAAATTATACAATCCCCCCCCCCAAAAAAATCATTTTTAATTCCAGGTTGTAAGGCAACAAAATAGGAAACATTTTAAGAAAAAGAAAAACCCCTTTGAAAAAAGTAAAAATGCCAAGGGGGTGGGGGGGTTGAATACTTTCGCAAGCCACTGTAGGTCCGGGAGGCCGGTCCCACAGGTCTGAGAGAGTGTCTCGCTCGTCTGGGCGGGGTGTCTGTTGATCTGTTGATCTGTTGCTCCTGTGTGAGGTGTTGGGGCTTCAGTTGAGGACGATGTCCTTTAGGGTCTTGGCAAAGGTGGGCTCTGCTGCCTTGTATAGGTGGACCTGGTCGTAAAGGCTGTTCAAGTCCAGGGTGGAGTGATGGGCCTGGTAGACATTTGGTTTTTGAGGCACAGTCACGGGAAATACTTGCGTATGGTAGCAGGGTGGAGATAACCACCTTTGCGTTGGGGAAAGTAGAAGAAGCTTTTCAATCACTCCCTTGAGTTCTGTGGCCACCCTTTCCTGCTGTGTTCTCAGGTCGTTTGTGCCTGTGTGTATTATTATGTGTATCACGTTTCAGGTAAGATCCAAATGCAGACTGTGTTGAATTAACAATGTTAATTACAGAAGCAGGAAACAAAGGGCTGTGAGACATGGGTTTATATCTCGACACATGAAACATTGGAAGTATACGGAAGGTACGGGGCAACAGATGACGAACAGCAGAGGGGCTAATGATTTTGGAGCAGGGGGAAGTCATGCTATGGACGGTGGTGTAGATGAGCCTGGGCCTTGTCAGGTTATGCTAGTGGATGAGGAGAGTATAGTGGGGAAGGGTAAGTTGCTAGGGGGGAGTGGAGGAGGGTGTCAGGCAGAAAGGAAAAAGGAGGAGAAGAAAGGAGGTGGGAAGGGAAAGGCTGGTGTGGTCAAAGGAGGGGGAAGGTGAGTCTGAGGTTCTGTCAAGGTTCCTGAATGAGAGTAAGGGGAAAGTTTGTAGGATCAGTACAACACGCTATTACAGGGGCATGGGGGGCATGGTGTCCTCTGAGGACAGCAAGTCTCTCAGATTTTTACTCTGCGGTGTTGAGGGCCTGGCAGCTGCTAAGGCCCACACGAGAAGGGGGTTTCGAGCCTTGGCTGTGGGAGAAGCCAATCTTCAACATCCCAGCCATCCTTTTGAGACCGGTTCAGTCGGCCACCCTGCAGAGGCGACTGATGGCAGCGGGTTTACTAAGGCTTTGTGACCTGCGACTGCTGGGAGAAGAGGGGTGAAAAACCCCGGAAATCCTGGCACAACAAACAGGACTAACATCTCTTAGGCTGCTGGAGAGATTCCTGGAGGAGGTCCAGGAGGCACTGAGCCAGTAAGGGGGGTGTTTGAGCGACCAAAGGGGGAGGTACCACCAACGTTTTTGCCACTGCAGGTGACGGCAGAGACTGGGGACTGGCAATGGGATCTGGAGGACTTGTTAGATTTTAACACTACGAGCCTAGGGGAGTTTGAGGGGGTGGGAGGTAAAGCCCTCTACAATCTCTGCATTAAGGAAAGGAACTTTAGGAGGCTAACAGGAGTGAAGGCAAATCAGTGGCAGGGGGTATTTGGGGTGGAGAGTATGGTAGGTTTTAGATGGAGGGGGCTCTACAAACTCCCACTACCAAAGAGGTCAGGGGACCTCCAGTGGAGGGTTCTACATGGAGTCCTGGCCACTAACAGCTGGTTGGCACGGGTTGAACCGGGAGTCGGACAGGGGTGTCGGTTCTGTGTCATGAGTGAAACTGTGATTCATGTATGTTCTGCGTGCGCCAGGTTAATGCCTCTGTTGGAATGTCTGTGTGAGATGTTGAGGGGGGGGGGTTACTTTCGGGATGTATATAATGGGGTGCAGGTATTCAAATAAGGAGAAGGCCAAATGTGTGTTGTTGAATTTTCTGTTTGCTCAGGCAAAGTTGGCTGTTTGGCTAACAAGGGGAACAGGGTCAAAGGTGGGAGACCATTTACTATTATTTAATGGGATCGTCTCCGCCGTGCCTTAGGGTGGAATTTGAGTTCTGTAAAATTATAAAAAGTGTGGAGATGTTTCAGGAGATATGGTATGTTGGGGGGGCTGTCTGTACAGCTGGGGAAGATGGGTTGTAGAAGTGGTGAGGTTTTTGGTTATTATGATGTGTGGTGTTGTTTTGTATCGTGGGGTAAAGGGCAAGGTGAGTATGCAGTACTGTACACACACACACACAAACACACACCCATGCCTTTCACACTTTTCTCTCCAGCTAACTATTAAAACTTAATGAAGCACGGTGTAATTTATACATTTCTCGAGAAGCTACAAGTGACAGCAACCTTCATACTAGCTGAAGCTGTGAATGACGCACACATACTGGGTGCCATATAATTATCATTCTAAAATGTTATTCTGTCAATTCAGAAGCTAAAAGCTCACTCACTTTGTGTGTGACTATCAGGCTGTTTGTGTATATGTGTGTGTGTGTGTGTGTGTGTGTGTCCCTTTAGGTGTCCCCCTCTTTTAGGCTCCTGGAGAATGGTTTGCAAAGAAACCTTCTACCTTTTTTCCTAGAGAGAAAAAGAGAGAAACAGACAAACAGATAGAAATTGAGTGAGTGAGTGAGTGAGTGAGTGAGTGAGTGAGTGAGTGAGTGAGTGAGTGAGTGAGTGAGTGAGTGAGTGAGTGAGTGAGTGAGTGAGTGAGTGAGAAGAGAGAAAAAGAGAGAAACACACAAACAGATAGAAATAGATTAAGTGAGTGAGTGAGTGAGTGAGTGAGTGAGTGAGTGAGTGAGTGAGTGAGAAGAGAGAAAAAGATGGGGCTACACCTGGAGGGGGGTGGAGACGAGCACAAAGACAGTCATGGTCAGTTCGTACTATCAGACCTCAGGATAAGACCTAGATGCAGACAGTTCAAAGTAACAAGTTTATTACAAAAACAGGAGGCAGGCAAATGACAAGTCAAGGGCAGGCAGAAGTTATTAATCCTGATCAGTGTCCGAAAGTTACAGATGGCAGGCAGGCTCAGGGTCACGGCAGGCAGAGGTCAGTAAATCCAGGGCAGTCTCACAAGGTACAGAACAGCAGGCAGGCTCAGGGTCAGGGCAGGCAGAGGTCAGTAAATCCAGGGCAGTCTCACAAGGTACAGAACAGCAGGCAGGCTCAGGGTCAGGGCAGGCAGAGGTCAGTAAATCCAGGGCAGTCTCTCAAGGTACAGAACGGCAGGCAGGCTCAGGGTCAGGGCAGGCAGAGGTCAGTAAATCCAGGGCAGTCTCACAAGGTACAGAACAGCAGGCAGGCTCAGGGTCACGGCAGGCAGAGGTCAGTAAATCCAGGGCAGTCTCACAAGGTACAGAACAGCAGGCAGGCTCAGGGTCAGGGCAGGCAGCGGTCAGTAAATCCAGGGCAGTCTCACAAGGTACAGAACAGCAGGCAGGCTCAGGGTCAGGGCAGGCAGAGGTCAGTAAATCCAGGGCAGTCTCACAAGGTACAGAACAGCAGGCAGGCTCAGGGTCAGGGCAGGCAGAGGTCAGTAAATCCAGGGCAGTCTCACAAGGTACAGAACAGCAGGCAGGCTCAGGGTCAGGGCAGGCAGAGGTCAGTAAATCCAGGGCAGTCTCACAAGGTACAGAACAGCAGGCAGGCTCAGGGTCAGGGCAGGCAGAGGTCAGTAAATCCAGGGCAGTCTCTCAAGGTACAGAACGGCAGGCAGGCTCAGGGTCAGGGCAGGCAGAGGTCAGTAAATCCAGGGCAGTCTCACAAGGTACAGAACAGCAGGCAGGCTCAGGGTCACGGCAGGCAGAGGTCAGTAAATCCAGGGCAGTCTCACAAGGTACAGAACAGCAGGCAGGCTCAGGGTCAGGGCAGGCAGCGGTCAGTAAATCCAGGGCAGTCTCACAAGGTACAGAACAGCAGGCAGGCTCAGGGTCAGGGCAGGCAGAGGTCAGTAAATCCAGGGCAGTCTCACAAGGTACAGAACAGCAGGCAGGCTCAGGGTTAGGGCAGGCAGAGGTCAGTAAATCCAGGGCAGTCTCACAAGGTACAGAACAGCAGGCAGGCTCAGGGTCAGGGCAGGCAGAGGTCAGTAAATCCAGGGCAGTCTCACAAGGTACAGAACAGCAGGCAGGCTCAGGGTCAGGGCAGGCAGAGGTCAGTAAATCCAGGGCAGTCTCTCAAGGTACAGAACGGCAGGCAGGCTCAGGGTCAGGGCAGGCAGAGGTCAGTAAATCCAGGGCAGTCTCTCAAGGTACAGAACGGCAGGCAGGCTCAGGGTCACGGCAGGCAGAGGTCAGTAAATCCAGGGCAGTCTCACAAGGTACAGAACGGCAGGCAGGGTCAGGGCAGGCAGAGGTCAGTAAATCCAGGGCAGTCTCACAAGGTACAGAACGGCAGGCAGGCTCAGGGTCAGGGCAGGCAGAGGTCAGTAAATCCAGGGCAGTCTCACAAGGTACAGAACAGCAGGCAGGCTCAGGGTCAGGGCAGGCAGAGGTCAGTAAATCCAGGGCAGTCTCACAAGGTACAGAACAGCAGGCAGGCTCAGGGTCAGGGCAGGCAGAGGTCAGTAAATCCAGGGCAGTCTCACAAGGTACAGAACGGCAGGCAGGCTCAGGGTCAGGGCAGGCAGAATGGTCAAAACCGGGAAAACTAGAAAACAGGAGTTCGGGAAAAAAGCTGGAAGACTTGACAAGACGAACTGGCAACAGACAAACAGAAAACACAGGTATAAATGCACAGGGGATAATGGGGGAAATGGGTGACACCTGGAGAGGAGTGGAGACAAGCACAGGACAGGTGAAACAGACATTGGGAGAAAATGCTCTGTCGTCAGTTATATGAAATAGGGCCAAATTTGTACTCTAAAATGTATTTTACACTTATAAGAAAGGTGAAATCTTATAGTACGTTGTTTATAATTATATTTTTACTATATTTAGAAAGCATTTCAGTCATTTCACGACCCATTTTTGTTGTATAAAGAAAGATATGATAAACAGTACAGTATGATTTATGTTTTCATAATGTTAGTACTATATACTTGAGCTTGTTTCCTCAAAGGTGAGTACACCTCAGCAATTTATAACTATTTTTTTTACCAGAAAGGTGAGTTCCAGACCTCTTTTAGAACTATGCAGAATAACTAGTTATTGTTTATGACCACATCATGAAAAATAATTACTTTTGGGTCTTTTTAGGCAGAAGTCTACATTTTGCTCAAAAGGTTTTAAAGGCACAGTTGAAGTTGGAAGTTTACATACGCTTAGGTTGGAGTCATTAAAACTCGTTTTTCAACCACTCAAAACATTTCTTGTTAACAGACTATAGTTTTGGCAAGTCGGTTAGTACATCTACTTTGTGTATGACACAAGTAATTTTTCCAACAATTGTTTACAGACAGATTATTTCATTTATAATTCACTGTATCACAATTCCAGTGGTCAGAAGTTTACATACACTAAGTTGACTGTGACTTTAAACAGCTTGGAAAATTCCAGAAAATTATGTAATGGCTTTAGAAGCTTCTGATAGGCTAATTGGCATAATTTGAGTCATGATAGGCTAATTGGCATAATTTGAGTCAATTGGAGGTGTACCTGTAGTTGTATTTCAAGGCCTACCTTCAAACTCAGTGCCTCTTTGCTTGACATCATGGGAAAATCAAAAGAAATCATCCAAAACCTTAAAATTATAGACCTCCACAAGTCTGATTCATCCTTGGGAGCAATTTCCAAACGCCTGTAGGTACCATGTTCATCTATACAAACAATAGTACGCAAGTATAAACACCATGGGACCACGCAGCTGTCATACCGCTCAGGAAGGAGACATGTTCTGTCTCCTAGAGATGAACGTACTTTGGTGCGAAAAGTGCAATTCAATCAAAGAACAAAAGGACCTTGTGAAGATGCTGGAGGTCACAGGTACAAAATATCTATATCCACAGTAAAACAAGTCCTATATCGACATAACCTGAAAGGCCTCTCAGCAAGGAAGAAGCCACTGCTCCAAAACCGCCATAAAAAAGCCAGACTACGGTTTGCAACTCCCCAAGAAGGGTCATCCTCAGAAGGGTCAGCCCCCGAAGAAAATTAAGTACACGGCTGCGTTAACCACGCCCTGATACCCAAAGGACTGGTTCAACAATAAAAGGAGGGCCCTTAAAGCCTCCAGTTCTTCATTTCAGCATATACCATGGATATTCATACAACATACCAGGACTCCGATACGTCATGGGGGCCAGACCCTAAGGACTCTATGCCTCCATGAAACCCCCTACATGTACACAGCCTGAGGATGTGTTTGATGGGGTGGTCAGTACTATTTTTGTGGACACCATCAAGGCCTCTGTAGCCACACTTTTAGACGTGGTGATTGGAGAGTATATAAGAGAAAAATGCATCGGTTGTGAGATCAATCACCCCAGCCAGCGCCGTCATCCGTGCCTATATGACCCCCCAAGATACTACTTCTTTAACCATTTTGAGAAGCTGGTGAAAAGACTGTGGTCCTGCAGGTTTATACCTTTGCTAGTCAGAGCCCTGGAGTCTATGGGTCTTGTGCCGTCTATTCCCAGAGTTTACGGGGTAACTGAGGCTTTCCTACATGAAATCAAGGAGACAATCTACATCCACGAGAAACTCAAAGAAATCCGACACACCTTGGTGGACGACAACAAATACAGGGAAGCTGTGGTGGCTGATGTGATGACTTTCTGGCTCAATAAACCCCAAGAGACCGAGTGACGATACACATTTGTTATTTAGATGTAAAGCATTTAGATGTAAGCATACAATGTTAGAGAGAACAAATAAAAAAAATATTTTGAGAACTTTTTTTGCATCAAATTATTGAAAATAAAGTGAACATTGTACCGTTCTACACAACACACAATGCCTGGGCTAATGTAGAGTGTGTGCTAAAAATGGAGCAAATCATGAAACATGTACGACATTTGGGCGAGAGTCTACAATGGACACAACTGGTATCCCGTCTTGTAGATGATTCTGAAGAACTAGAAACAACTTTGTCTAAGATTTTACTTTATTTGTTTGAAACACCATTTAATTGTAACATGCATCATATTTGTTGTTTATATACTTATATAGTGGATGTGTGTGTTTTAACATTTCAGCGACACAAGCCTGTAAATCTAAACCAAATATACAGGGTGTTGCATGCTGGGATCGTTGAGAAAACGGGAACAAGTATCCTGCAACGAATCCTGAATTGTCTGTATACATAATACTTGATGTTTGCAAAAAGATACTAAATGAAAACGACTGTAACGTTGGGAGAGTGATGGGTGTGGAGTCAGACGCAGAGAGCAGAAGGTAGATGGGAAAAAACACTTTAATGTCCTCAAGCACAGTAACAGGTACAAACATGGGTGAAGCACAGGAACCAGGCTATGTGGGGTGGCCAGTCCCCCTCCGGCTGCGCCGGGCGGAGAATACAACAGAACATGGCCAAGATGTTCAAATGTTCATAAATGACCAGCATCGTCAAATATTAATAATTACAGGCAGAACAGTTGACATATGTGTCTATAGCCATCGTCTCCTCCTGGGACAAAGGATTCACGTGACTCCTGGGTAGTGCAGTGTATACCTGGAGGTTTATCACGCAATCCCCCTGTCGATGTGGTGGTAATAGGGTCGCCTTTTTCTTACTGAAGGCGATAGCCAAATCGGCATACTCAGCAGGAATGCGCATGGTGGAAACCTGGTCTGGACTCTCCACCATTGTCGCACCGATGGAAACTCCTAAACACCTGCCCGAACACTCATCAGACCACCCCTGGAGAGCTCCCTGTCTCCACGAAATCCTAGCATTATGAATAGCCAGCCAGGGAATCCCCAGCACCACCGGAAACGCAGGTGAATCGATAGGGAACAGACTAATCCGCTCCTTATGATTCCCCCGCGTAATCTTCTCCAGGGGAATCGGGGCCTCCCTGACCAGCCCTGACCCTAACAGTCGACTATCTAAGGAGTGCACGGGGAAGGGGGGGTCTACCTTAACTAAAGGAATCCTCAACTTCTGGGCGAGTCCGCAATCTATAAAATATAAAATATAATAAAAAACTCCAGGGCTCTACCCGTCAGGCAGGAGACGAGGACACTCACGCTCTCCTCGTCCGAGGGAGCCGGCTGGACGGTGGCCAGGTAGAGCTCTAGTTGTAACAGGAATCCCTGGCACCCCGCCGCCGCTCCATCGTACTCCCTCTGAGGCGTGATACGCAGAGCGCTGGCACCGGATCCCCCCGGAGGAGATTGTAGAGTTGTTGGTGGGAGGGTAGTGGGGTTGTAGGGAGACCACTCCTCTCCCAACGGTCCACCATGGACGTATGATGAAGGACTCTCTCCTCCATCATGGGGAGAGGGGTGGTCGCTGCTCCTGCTAAAGCCATATAGTGGTGCGGGCTTCTGTAACGTTGGGAGAGTGATGGGTGTGGAGTCAGACGCAGAGAGCAGAAGGTAGACGGGAAAAAACGCTTTAATGTCCTCAAGCACAGTAACAGGTACAACATGGGTGAAGCCCAAAACACAGGCGCAACAAACACAAAACCACTGTTACCAAAATACCGGACAGCGAAAACCCAAAAGTACACAAACACCACTAATGTAAAATAATCACAAACCCGCACAAACACCAGCGGGCTAAACAAACTTAAATAACACCCATCCCAAAACCCCAACAAGGAACAGGTGAAAACAATTAGACAAAAACAAACGAAAAGGAAAAAGGGATCGGTGGCAGCTAGTAGACCGGTGACGACGACCGCCGAGCGCCACCCGAACAGGAAGGGGAGCCACCTTTGGTGGTATTCGTGACAACGACATGTTGTCGTTATTTGAAAGTGGCTCATTAATGTTATTGTACCTCAGAGAGGCAAGAAGGATGGCGGAGCAGATGTTGAAAAACATTTATCATACACCCTCTAACCCTGGGTCTTATGGGGGTAAGGAGCGTTTACAGAGAGCTATAGCCGAAGAAACAGGTAGCCGGTTAAGCGCTGCTAAAGTGAATGAGTGGTTAGCCGAATGCTCATACTCTACATAAACCTGTACGAAAACAATTTCCAATAAATTTATTTTTTTCTACTCATCCCTTGTCCCAATTTCAGGCGGATCTATGTGACATGCAGGCCCTTGCAGATAAATACACAATATAGTACATTTTGCTACAGGCTCGGATTTGAAAGCTTCAGTTGTTGAACGCTTTAACAGAACTCTGAAGGAGCGGATGTGGCGATATTTTACAGTTCACAACACACATAGATATATGGATATAGTTCAAGATTTAGTAAAGGGGTACAACAACAGCTACCATAAGAGTATACGGATGAAGCACTACGAGGTCTTTTCTGAAAACACTTTTCAAATCTTTAAAAATCTGTATGGTTTGTTCCCCCTTCGCCATAAGAATTTATTTTTTTTAAATTCATAGTGGGGGACTTATACAGTATATCCAAGTTGAGGGGTGTTTTTGACAAAAAATATGAGCAAGGTTACAGCGAGGAGGTGTTCACCATTACCGAATGTCTACCGCGCATAACCCCGGGCTACAAATTAAAAGATTATGACGGGGATCTTATAGAGGGATCTTTATATGAGAAGGAATTACAGAAGGTACAGTTGGGTAAAGACAAAGTATTTCACTTGGAGGAGATTCCAGATCAAAAGAGAGAAAAGGGTCAAAAATTGGGTATTAGAGCACGATGTGGTGGAGGCATCGGGGGTTAACTTAAACCCTCATGCATGATAAATACAACATCATTCGCGTGTACACAGGAGTGCATCATGGAACACAGCGGCTTCTACCTGACTCTCCCCAGTAATGCGTCTGCACATATATATCGTAATAACCAAAGTTCGAATTATACAACCAATTTTCCAAAGCCTATAGAGTTATCAGAGGCCTGGGAAGTAGGTCTCAGCGAGATTACATACCCCCATAGTTGGTATAATATCAAGGATAAGGACTGGGATTTTTATTGCAAAAGGATATCGGAACCTCCAAAACTTATTATGTTTAAAAAAGGGTTCTATAGAACCGTCGACAGGATCGTCTCAGAGTTGAATGAACTCCTAACCCAGAACAATATGGAAATACTTACAACCCTATACATAAACGTGTACAAATCTCTCCATCTTCTCCCAAGTGGATGTGACTTTGGGTGAACGCCTAATCATTCAAAGCAGTGCCACATACCCTTATAGGGCCATCATTGAGTGTTTACTCAACTATTTTGAAGAGACTCTCAAGACACAATTCAGCGCCGGGCTGTTTAGCAAGGGTACTGCAGGAGTCTCTATGGAATCGAATGACCCTTCCACCAGTGCAAACAAAGGACTGGAGGCACTCGCTCGCTACTGTGCCGAATCTCGAGAGTTTCATATGCTAGGGCCTATACACTCTGACATTTTCTTTGAAGAACGTTTACTCTTAAATTCGGTTGATTTAAGACTAAAATTAACCAGGGCCAAGGATGAGTTTTGCCTGATGTCTGCCCAGGACGGGGACTTTAGATTAAAAGTGTTGGGGGCCACGCTTTTTATTAAAAATGTGTCTGTATCTCCGGCAGTTCGTCTGGGTCACTCACAGGCTTTGATGAAAGGAAATGCCCTTTACCCTCTCCAAAGAATTACCATGAAAACCTTTAGCATACCTGTGGGCAGTAGAAACTGCAGTCAAGAAAACCTTTTTCTAGGCCCTTTACCCCGATACATTGTTATAGGTTTGGTTGATCACGCCTCTAATACGTGCAGCTTACATAAAAACCCATTTCATTTTCAATACTTCAATGCAGAGTATGTAGCTCTCTGTCAGGACGAACATCAGGTCCCTGCTAAGGCTTTCCAACCGCAATTTAATAACAACATATCTGTGAGAGAATTTTACAATCTATTCCTGGCTACCGGGAGGCATCCTTTTGACAGAAATTATTTTGCAGAGGGTTATACATTGTATACTTTCAATTTATCATCTGATGATGACACCTCAGGAAATCTTTCGGTGGTGTCCCAAGGTAACCTCAGGCTGGAAATGCGTTTCCGTACACCTTTAGCCTGTACAGTTAGCATGATTGTTTATGCATGCTCTGATTCAATCTTGGAAGTGAATGCCCGAAGACAGGTCTTAGTGGATTATTGTTGAGCAAAGACACGAATACCCAAGAGTTGGAAGGGTTCATGAGCCGATTGATTGGAAAACAATTTTGTGGAGTGTTGGCTTGTGATGAATTACCTATTGAGTGGCCGGCCATGTTTATTGTCAATACCCATCCTAAACACATGCCGGGTAAACATTGGCTAGCTGTGACATTGGAAGACAAAGGAGGAAGAAAAATCTCAACTTTTCTTTTATTCCTACGGCTTTCCCCCCAGCTTTTCACATTTCCCCAAATCTATTAAAGAATTTTTGACCAAAAACAGATCAAAGATATACTACAGCATCAAACTAGTGCAAGATAAACTTTCCACTATATGCGGTCAACACTGTGTATTCTACCAATGCCAAAGAGCCCGGGGAGTTTCTTTTGAAGATGTTATGTATCTTTATAATGATGATTTAAGAAGTAATGATAACGTTGTAGCTTGTTTTGTTAGAAAATTTCAAAAGTGTTCAAATATTTGTCCTTTAAGACCGTGTAATGAAGGCGTATGCTCACGTCAAATGTTTCAAGAATGCCACACATGTTAAATTGCTTAATTTTTCAAGTAAAATGTATTGAATTTAATCATAGTCATTCAAAAGTCTAACCACCCTGAGAGATCGGGATTAGGAAAAGGTCCGGAGACGTTCAGGAGGGTAAATGAGTTATCATCATCCCTTTTATAGGGGGGAGGAGTTGTTGGGGCATCTTTAGGGGTGCTGTATCTCGTTTTTGTTTTAAAGCTTGAATCTGTTAACGAAGCTTATAATTAAGGATGTTGCGAATTTTCTTAGCTTTTTGTTAAAAATCGCGCAACATTTCAGCGCACTGCTATTCATGCCAGGAATATAGTACATTCATATGATTAGTGTGTGTGGATAGGAAACACTCAGACGTTTCCAAAACTGTTTAAATCACGCCTGTGCCATTTACAGAACGTGCGTTACGTCAAATAGTGCATGAAAATCTGTTCACTGAAAATGGAAAAATATATTCTTCCGCTACGAGAGGCAATTGTTAAAAGCGAACAGAATTACACAGAGACGAGTTTTCATTGGCTACAGCTTCCCCAGCTTGTCTAGAGTCACGTCATTTGTTGCGCAATTCATTCTTGGTCTAACCGAAACAAAGGAACTCCTTTCCTACTGTCCCCGCCCAGATTTTGCTTCGACTTTTTCAAGACAGCCATTTTTCCACGGGCAAGCTAATCTTTTCACATCGCCTCTTGAGGATTTTTATCGCTTATTAACGTGTACTAATACCTAAAGTTGCATTACAAAAGTATTTCGAAGTGTTTTGTGAAAGTTTATCGTCGACTTTTTGAATTTTAAAAAATGACGTTACGTTATGAAACGCAGTTTTTTTTCCGTTGATCACACAGTCTACATATAACGATATCTAGGCTGTATATGGACCGATTTAATCGAAAAAAAGACCCAATAGTGATTATGGGACATCTAGGAGTGCCAACAAAGAAGATGGTCAAAGTAATGAATGTTTTCTATTTTATTGTGCGGTTTGTGTAGAGCCGAATATGCTAATTATTTTGTTTACGTCCCCTGCGGGTCTTTTGTGGTGTTACATGCTATCAGATAATAGCTTCTCATGCGTTCCCCGAAAAGCATTTTACAAATCTGACTTGGTCGATAGATTCACAACGAGTGTAGCTTTAATTCAGTATATTGTATGTCAATTTTAATGAAAGTTTGAGGTTTATCAACCTCTATGGTGGCGCTCTTGAGCATTTCTGCTGATTTGATCCCCACAGTGGGAGCACTTCTCTAACAAGGGTTGGGTACACCCGAGAGGGGAATGTTGAGGATTGCAAGGGCCTTAAGAACTGATGCCACCCGGGAGGTTTTCTGTCATCAGCAACCTTGTGGGCAGCCGTGGTACTTTTAAGGAAGTCAAGCATATGTGAACCCTTGACAATAGCGCCCTGAAGGATAAACTCTCCTTTGTCATTCCAAGTAGCGGTCCCCTTTGAGTCTTTTATCTTGTTCATAATGTATCTAACAATTTTCCTGTTATGTGCCGGAACATGTGTCAACATGTCATGAATAACATTATCTTTAACAGGCATTTGATCTTCACACGGTAAGATCGCATGCACATGCATTACAGCGGCTTGGCCTTCGCTCCTCATCTTTTAGAGTGTCCGGTAGGAAAAGCGTTAAATGGTTGGTCTCTCTCTCACCTTGTTTTACCAAGGCTAAATACTTTTGCAAGAGGTTTGTGTATTTTTGGACCTTATCATAGGGGTTCAATCCTTTTCGGTTCAAAATATCCTTCATGGCCGCATCCAAATCATTTTCCGCTGTTTGTCTGATATTTTCAGGACCCTGCATTTGTTTTTTAAGTTTATCCAACTCTTGTTGAGGCACCAAGTACATTTTATTGGCTATCACACTGTGTTCAACCCCCACGTCTGGCAGCAATAAGGCTGGTGATGAAGGGCACGGCTATACTTAGTAAAGGTAGAAGAAAACCCCCAGACTGTTTTATGCTCTGTCTTTTCTTTTGAAGACTGGCCCTTTTATTGGCAAAGAGTTTGATTGCGGTCTTTTGTCTCTTTAATTTTTTAAATTGGGTCAGGGTGAGTGGAATGAGTCCTTTGAGAAGATTCAAAGCAATCTCACATAGGGATGGCCTTCCGTTCTTTAGCTGTAGCCCCAACTAGGCTTCTCAAGAGGGGCAGGTTTCTTTTTAAACGCAAACATAGCGGTTACTTTTTAGGAAGGTACGCAGCTGGCCACTCCCATGGGAACATACCGGTTCGTAGCCTCAGGTGTTCTGGAGTATTTGCTTTTAAATCCACGATTAAATAAGAAAATGGCGCGTTGCTAGCATCCTCATAGTTCTCCATAAAGTAGGATTTCCTCTCCGGGTACATCTGCTGAGCTAGAGTGTTAATTTGTAGTTTGTCTCTAGGGCTTTTGAACAAAACCATGTAATTGGCGTTTAAACTAATGGTACGACTATTTTTTACCTTGGTGAAACACATTCTGCACCAAGTAAAGTACGGACTGATTTTTATGATGAGTATATTGGGATGTTCGCTACCTGCAGAAAACATATCGTCCAAAACCAGCAGATTGTTTTTATGAGGAGGGAGAAGTTATTCCTTCAACAAACTTGATTTTTATTTCTTCAACAATTCATCATACAAAGGTTGATAACACGAAGAACACCACACAATATTATCAGTCTTTTGAGATAACACGTGTTCTCTAAACAAGTTTTACCACTATTGGATGGGCCTGCGATTAAGGCCGAAAATGGTAGTTGCAACCGGGGGTCAAAACCTTCTACAGCAGCCATTATATCTTAAGCTTTAAGACACACTGGGGCTTGTAGTGTCAGTATTCAAAGGGCAATGTGGTCCCGTCAGGCAAAAGCAGTCTCTTGTCATAGAGACTGCTTTTATTTGCTTTTGATTTCCAACAACATCATGGTTAGCAGCTTATACATTTATAGACCTGGTTATGGGGGTCCATTTGTATATGGGCTGATTACAAATAACATGTGTTTTAAACCGTAGGAGGTTGTCTAGACAAGATATATTCTACCTGGGTTGTTTGACTTTTTAGCCCCCCAAGTCCTTGGTGGTGACATAAATACGTATTTGAAAGGCATGTGTGTTAATGAATCAAAAGTGCCCATTTTAAGAGACGCCCACCCAATCCTAAACAGTCCCCACACATCTTTTTGGTTTCAAACGCCCCATGCAGAGACACACACCCCACACACCCCTTTTGTTTTGAAAAACACACACCTCCTGGCCCGGCACACGCACACACCCCCGCTCTCACACGTCTGGTGAGATACCTCTTTCAAACCATTTATTTAATTCATCATATTTAGTACAGACCTTTTTAAAACATCTTATAATTAATCCAAAACAATTTTACTGCACAATATTGAAACATGCACGGATGTTTTATTTATCAACATTGGTTGTACAACAGTTATACATCATTACCAGACAGCACTAAACTTTTAATACCTTTAATGTTTATAACATACTGCTGTAGGAAAGACCGTATTCGCATAAAATAAGACATTGCATTTCTCTGCGAGAGAGAAAACAAGAGATTCCCGTTCGTGAACCTCTCTGGGATATTCGGGATGGTAGTGTCCCATCCCGCCAACAACCAGTGAAAGTGCAGGGCACCAAAATCAAAACAACAAAAATCTCATAATTACAATTCCTCAAGCATACAAGCATTTTACACCATTTTAAAGATAACATTCTCGTTAATCCAGCCACAGTGTCTGATTTCAAAAAGGCTTTACAGCGAAAGCATCATAAACAATTATGTTTGGTCACCACCAAGTCACAGAAAAGCACAGCCATTTTTTCAGACAAAGAGAGGAGTCACAGAAACCGCAAATAGAGATAAAATTAATCACTAACCTTTGATGATCTTCATCAGGTGATACTCATAGGACTTCATGTTACACAATACATATATGTTTTGTTCATTAAAGTGCATATTTATATCCAAAAATCTCATTTTACATTGGCGTGTTATGTTCAGTAGTTCCAAAACATGAGGTGATTTTGCAGAGAGCCACATCAATTCACAGAAATACTCATAATAAACATTGATAAAAGATACAACTATTAAACATGGAACTTCTCCTTAATGCGAACACTGTGTCAGATTTTTTTTTAAACTTTACGGAAAAAGCACACCGTGCAATAATCTGAGTATGGTGCTCAGAGCCCAAACCAGCCAAAGAAATATCCGCCATGTTGTGTAGTCAACATTAGTCAGAAATATCATTATAAATATTCACTTACCTTTGTTGATCTTCATCAGAATGCACTCCCAGGAATCCCAGTTCCACAATAAATGTTTGATTTGTTTGATAATGACCATCATTTATGTCCAAATAGCTCCTTTTGTTAGCACGTTTTGCAAACAAATCCAAAGTCACGAAGCGCGTTCACTAGGAGCAGACGAAATGTCAAAAAGTTCCGTTACAGTCCGTACAAACATGTCAAACAATGTATAGATTCAATTTTTAGGACATAAATCTTCAATAACGTTCCAACCGGAGAATTCCTTTGTCTGTAGAAAAGCAATGGAACGCGAGCTAACTCTCATGACCGCGCGTCACGAGCACGTGGCACTCCGCCAGACCTCTGAATCATTCCCCTCTCATTCAGCCCCCCTTCACAGTAGAAGCCTGAAACAACGTTCTAAAGACTGTTGACATCTAGTGGAAGCCTTATGAAGTGCAAGATGACCAATATCCTAATGTATCTTCAATAGGGGCTGAGTTGAAAACCTACAAGCCTCAGATTTCCCACTTCCTGGTTAAATTTTTCTCAGGTTTTTGCCTGCCATATGAGTTCTGCTATACTCACAGACATCATTCAAACAGTTTTAGAAACTTCAGAGTGTGTTCTATTATTTCTAATAATATGCATATATTAGCATCTGGGACTGAGTAGCAGGCAGTTTACTCTGGGCACCTTATTCATCCAAGCTACTCAATTCTACCCCCCAGTCACCAAGAAGTTAAAACATTCAGGACCTCACACAAAACGCCCTCGATGCTTTTATCATTGGGTTCGTGACAAGAGACGCATAGCACCCCGAGAATTGGCCTACAAGACATAATTGTCCGTACAATGTTCTGGGTTTTATTTTAAAAAAATCTTGTTTAGTGTTCTGGGGCCACGTGTTGTTCTGGGCTTTATTTATAATGCGTCTGCCGCAAACCCAATCCCCCCCCGGACATTCCTGCTTCATAGACAACAACCAGTAAAATAGGGTGGGTGTGGGGTCATCCTCTTTTAAATGTTCAAACACATCCCCCCCAATTCAACCAGATCCCTACACATCAATCGTCATGACAACTTCAAAGGAATAGATGCAATATAGATATAAAATAACACACCATCTAACACGTGACAACAGGATGCATTATATGGCCATAACCACGTGACACCTTCCCAACAGGATGTCCTGGCCAGATGCCCATATTTGGCATGTACGCGTCATCCGGACATAGGGTCATAAATCCGACGTTTGACGTACGCCGTCTACTTTATTCTCTCTGACATGTTAGCACATTTCTTTTGCCACAGTATTTGAACATTGACATCAATTTAGCAATTAATTGTAAAGGAGTTACAGCAGTATATAGTACAGTTTGAGATGTCAGACAGAGCCTGTCCTGGTCTATGTCATGCTCTACAGTAGCATGCCAAAATACTGACATGCTGGTATGATACTGGTAAACCAAAATAAATAAGAGAATAGCTGCCACTTAGTGAACAATTTTATCCACTGCTATGCTGCTAAAATCAGAAATGGTCTAGCCGTAGGGCAGTTTGGGAAAATGCCAGACAGGCTGGACCAACTTAAGGGGATACTTTGGGATTTTGTCAATGAGTACGTTTATCTACTTTCCCCAGAGTCAGATGAACTTGTGGATATCATTTTCTCGTCTCTGTGTATAGTAGGAAGGAAATTTGAAGTAGTTTCGCTAGCCAATGCTTACTAGCATTAGCACAATGACTGGAAGTCTATAGGTATCTGCTAGCGCTAATTAGCAATTTCCTTCAAACCAGAAGCAGAGACATAAAATTGTTATCCACAAGTTCATCTGACTCTGGGGAATTAGATAAAGGGCCTCATTGCCAAAATCCCGAAGTATCTCTTTAATTGGGGGTTTTGCAGAATTATCATTATTTGGCTAATTAGAAATGTCCAAGCGGATTTCTGGTCTCATCCGTTCATGCATATAATGTAATAATATATGCCACTTCAGGCAATTTTATCCAAAGTGACTCACAGTACGGTGAATGAGTAGCGGACTGTATTTTGTCCTGCCCCAAGCAGGACAAGAACTAGCAACCTTCTGAACAATAACAGACACAGCTCAAAGGCAACTGATAGAGTAAGAGCCTAGTTCGTCAGTGACAGTTGGCTGTGGGAATGAAGGATGTCACTGATGTAATACAAATGCACAACCTACATTTCTGGTGGTCTATGTATAGCATTGCCATACGTTATGTATTGTAGATATGTAGTGATGTAAAAATGTACTGTTTTATCTTTTGTTTTATGTGTAATGTAAGTGCCTTAATGTGCCTTGGCAGCAGCTAATGGGGATCCCTAATAAACACAAATACAAAAATTCCCTGAGGGAATTTAACTCATGACCTTGGCATTGCTGACCCCATGCTCTTACCAATTTCGCCATTTAGGACCACATTATACTGTTACGATACTGCCGCTGTAATTTAATAATACATGCCTCTTAGCAGACACTATTATTCAAAGCGACTAACGGTACTGTGAGTGCCTAGCATACATTTCTAGTATGTGTATGTGAATCCTGCAGGAGCTGACCCAATGTTCTTACCAACTGAGCCAGCAGAGCCACACAGAGCCACATGATACAGTTATGGTATAATACATTCCTCTTAACAGACACTCTTATCCAAAGGAATGTACCGTGCAGTGAATGCGTAACCTACATATCTAGTATGTGATCCCTACAGGAGCTGACCCCATGACATTGGCATTGCTAGCGCCACACCCCTTAGTAAATGAGCCACACATGACCACATAGGCTACTGTTTGTATTCCCTACGGGGTGCATTACTTTTGACGAGAGCCTTTTCGGTCCTGGTCAAAATTAGTGCACTAAATAGGGAATAGAGTGCCATGATACTGGACTGCCTTGATATCATCAATAATATAATGCACGTTTCACAAATCTGGGATTGCCCCAGTGGAGGCTGTTGAGGTAAGAACGGCTCATTCAAGCCATTATTATTTCATTTCTTTCAATATGTAAAAAAACAAATGTTTTTGAAATCGTCCACTTTGAAATTAGAATATTTTGTGTAGATTGTTGACAAACAATTACATTTAATCTCACTTTCTAACAATAAAATATGAATAAATCCAAGGGGTATGAATACTTTTGCAAGGCACTAACATTTCAGTGCCATTAATGAGTTTTTGAAGTACTTTCTGAATTAATTTTCAGAAGAAGCAGAGAAGGCTGACAATAATGTTTATTGCACAGCTGAGGAACATTCTAGCTGAGAGTATAATTTTTCAGAAATGATTTCTCTGTAGCTCAGTTAGTAGAGCATGGCACTTACATTGACAGGGTTGTGGGTTTGATTCCCAAGAGGGACCAGTATATGAAAAAAGTATGCACTCACCACTGTAAATTGCTCTGGACAAGAGTGTATGCTAAATGATAAAACAACTATAACTAATCTCAAGAAATTATACTTATTAAGTATACATTTGCATATTCCCCAGCATCCTTTTCTGCAGTTTAAATTTAAATGTATAATATGATATTGTTCCTCATATTTAGCTTATTAAAATGTTTTGATGCCCATTTTCAAACGGAATAATGTTGTACCTTTAATTACATATTACACATTACACATTATTGAATTGTTAATTTATTACCATAATGTAAAACAATTCTCAAAAGTGTTACTTGTAAATTGCTACTTTGTTAACACTAGCTGAGAAGATGCCTTATTCAATCAAGGTAACTTCTATATGAGTAATTACAATAGCTAATATGCTTAATGGGAGGAGGTGCTGCATTCGGAGTATGGTGTCAGGAAACAACCTCTCACTCAACATCAACAAATCAACAAAACAAAGGAGATGATCGTGGACTTCAGCAAACAGCAGAGTGAGCACCCCCCTAATGTTTTAATAAGTTCATCGGCGTGCACATCACACACAAACTGAAATGGTCCACTCACACAGACACTGTGGTGAAGAAGCCGCAACAGCCCCTCTTCAACCTCAGGAGGCTGAATAAATTTGGCTTGTCACCTAAAACCCTGACAAACTTTTAAAGATGCACAATTGAGAGCATCCTGTCGGGCTGTATCACCGCCTGGTACGGCAACTGCACGGCCCTCAACCGCAAGGCTCACCAGAGGGTTGTGCGGTCTGCACAACGCATCACTGGGGGCAAACTACCTGGCCTCCAGGACACCTACAGCACCCAATGTCACAGAGAGGCCATAAATATCAAGGACAACAACCACCTGAGCCACTGCCTGTTCACCGCGCTACCATCGAGAAGGTGAGGTCAGTACAGCTGCATCTAAGCTGGGACCGAGAGACTGAAAAACAGCTTATATCTCAAGGCCATCAGACTGTTAAACAACAATCACTAACTCAGAGAGGCTGCTGCCTACATGGAGTCTCAGTAGTCACTTTAGACAATGGCACTTTAATAATGTTTACATATCTTACATTACTCATCTCATATGTATATACTGCATCTTATACCATCTATTACATCTTGCCTATGATGCTCGGACATTATTCACTGTTTCACAGTAAAATCGCAAAAGTTGATTAAACTCCTATGAAGTCATATTCAACAACTATTTGGGGGTTTATACGGTCGCACCCCCATGTTGTGTTAAAACTACTCTGGTTGTGTTGTCACGTTCGTAGTATGAAGGAGACCAAGGCGCAGCGTGGTATGCGTACAGTCTCTTTATTAAAAGGATGAACACCGAACAAAAAATAACAAACGAAACGTGAAGCTATACAATAGAGTGCTGACAGGCAACAACACATAGTCAAGATCCCACACCAGAAAGTGGGAAAAAGGCCTGCCTGAACATGATCTCCAATCAGAGACAACGATAAACAGCTGTCTCTGATTGGGAACCATATCAGGCAAACATAGACATACAAAACCCCTAGACCTACAAAAAACCCTAGAGTACCCACCCTAGTCACACCCTGACCTAACCAAAATATATAGAAAACAGAGATATCTAAGGTCAGGGCATGACATGTGTTGATATTTTGGGAGTTAAAACAACACTAAATGGAGTAAATATCCAACTCTCAAAAGATTAAATTGAACTCCAATTGGCATTTAAACACTTTCTGTGCTGTCAGTGTAATGTTGTTCTCTGTCAGTTTACTTCCTTTGAGTTATAAGGGTGTAAAGTCTTATTTGCATTTTTTTTAATGTGTCACATTATAGAGGCTTGTAATGTGACATCCAATCCCTGTTGGAATCCAACTAGTGGGAGGATATCCAGCAACTTTACATCACCCATGACTTGCTTTCAGAATGCCTGTCAAAGTAGGGAGGAAATTACAGTTGCTGGAGACTACGTACATCAGGGTTCTCCAGCCCTGTTCCTTGAGAGATATCGTCCTGTAGGTTTTTACTTTTGCTCCAACACTAATCTAGTACACATGCTTCTGATAATGAGCTGGCTGATAAACTGAATCAGGTTAGTGGCAACTTGGATTGGATTGAAAACGTACAGGAGAGTAGCTCTCCAGGAGCAGGGTTGTACAGCCATGACGTACAGCATGTAAAGTTTAACAACCATCTCAGTAAAGGTTGCAAATAATATAACCACTAACAGATTGGATTAGTTAAGACATTTTTTTATTATTTTTGTGTCACATAAGATTTAAAAAACAATCGAATCAAACATAAGAATCAAACTTCAACAGTACATGCTGGGAAATATGACAGTTAGGCCCATCCCACCTCTGTGGATACTCCATAGATTTTACTCTGTGTCTTTGGTTACTCTTAATGAGTTAAAAGTACTTCGTGACAATTAACTCCAGTTATCAACACTGACTCCAGGGAGTGTATCACTCTGTTGACAATAAATGTAACTCCAGGAGCGTCAATTTAACCCTAAAAACTTCAACTCTCGTTGATTTACTGTGTTTGTCCATTAGCTCACTCACTCACCCATCAATTCAAACCTTGCTGTACCTATTATTTTCTGTCAGAGCCGTAGACATAGATACACATCACAGTATTGCATCTGTGAGAACACGGGCAACGCTAGCCTCTATAAATCCGAGAGTGGAAGACCAACAGCACAGACAACCAGTAAAGTACATTTAAATGTCATTGTATTCAACATTCTGGCTTGTAGAGACTATTGCATCTTTTTTTTACAGTGACTTCTTTCAGAGTGATATCCATGGAGTAAACATTGTAACAGTCTTAACGTTTAGACAAGGGCAGAGCCATTGAGGCCATCTACATTTTCTTCTTCTCTACTTCTATGAGTTGGCAAAAAAAAATAAAAGGGTGCACACTGCAACCAAATTGTGTTGTTTATAAAGCCAAGGTTTTTTTATTGCCACCTGCAGTTATGGAATGTTTCCTCAAGATTACAATACATTTTCTGATTCTTCCTGGTAACCTGGATGGAATTATGTGATCTTTCTTTAACCCATAGGACTTCCCTTCCAGTTGAATGGTGAAAGTCCTCAATTGTGCTGCCCATGCTAAAATGGACTTTTGGGCACTAGAGTCTATCTATCTCTGTGGTCAGAGCTCATCTTTAGTCTGGAGTTGGTATCTGCTGCCATCTGCTGGACAGAGTTAGTCAGACTTCTCTGTTGGAGTAGGATAAGGTTGTCATCACTAGGTGGAACTAAAGTGCTTCTCTGAGTTTCCTCTATCATCCATGTTCTCATATGAGCCTCTCCAAATACCTTTGCTGGTAAGGCCAGGACAACTTCTACCCATTGTATTAAAACAAACATTTAAGGCTCAAACATACCTGATTTCTGCCTGTCTAGCTCACCGGACAGGCAGGCAGGATCAAAGGATGAAGTGCAAAAATAGATAAAAACAAGTAATGGTAACAGTGGTTAGAATAAAAAATAATGTTAGCAAAATAACAAAACAAAATTATATACAAATAATTATTTCTTCCAAGACATCAAAATTGAAGTGCACTCAATCAAAAAATCTGGTTTTGGCGACTGATAGGCCTACTGTCTACCGACATGGTATACTCTCCTCATCAGAACACAAGTGGCAAAGCCAGAAAGAAGTGCCTTCAGGTGGTCACTGGGCAAAACTATTGGCACAACAAGCAGGGGTGCACATGACCAATAACTGGCTGAAACCTCCTTAACAAGCTGAAGGCTACAAAAGACTTTAAGCAGACTATCATAACATCACATAATATTCACAGAGAGGCTGATATACACTGAGTATACCAAACATTAGGAACACCTTCCTAAAATTGAATAGGTGAATCCAGGTGAAAGCTATGATCCCTTATTGATGTCACTTGTTAAATCCACTTCAATCAGTATAGATGTCAGTATAGATCAGTGGTCCCCAAACTTTTTATAGTCCTGTACACCTTCAAACATTCAACCTCCAGCTGCGTACCCCCTCTAGCACCGGGGTCAGCGCACTCTCAAATGTTTGTTTTTTCCATCATTGTAAGCCTGCCACACACACTGTATGATACATTTATTAAATATAAGAATGAGTGTTTTTGTCACAACCCGGCTCATGGGAAGTGACAAAGAGCTCTTATAGGACCAGGGCACAAACAACTAATATAATAATAATCAATAATTTTGCTATTTATTTAACCATCTTATATTTAAAACCTTATTTGTTCAACGAAAATTGTGAATAATTCAGCACAGATTAATGAGAAGGGTGTGCTTGAAAGGACGCTCATAACTCTGCAATGTTGGGTTGTATTGGAGAGCCTCAGTCTTAAATCATTTTCCACACACAGTCTGTGCCTGTATTTAGTTTTCATGCTAGTGAGGGCCGAGAACCCACTCTCACATAGGTATGTGGTTGCAAAGGGCATCAGTGTCTGAATAGCGCGATTTGCCAAGGAAAGATACTCTGAGCGCAGCCCAATCCAGAAATCTGGCAGTGACTTCTGATTAAACTCAATTTTCACAGAACCGCTTGTTACAATTTTGATGAGGCTCTCTTGTTCAGATATCGGTAAGTGGACTGGAGGCAGGACATGAAAGGGATAACGAATCCAGTTGTTTGTGTCATCCGTTTCATGAAAGTACCTGCGTAATTGCGCACCCAACTCACTCAGGTGCTTCGCTAAATCACATTTGACATTGTCCGTAAAGCTTGAGTTCATTTGCACACCAAATCATACAATGATGGAAAGACCTGTGTGTTGTCCTTGTTAATGCAGACAGAGAAGAGCTCCAACTACTTAATCATAGCCTCAGTGTTGTCCCACACATTGAATATGGTTGCGGAGTGTCTCTGTAATCCTAGATTCAGATCATTCAGGTGACAAAAAACATCACCCAGATAAGCCAGTCGTGTGAGAAACTCGTCATCATGCAGGCGATCAGACAAGTGAAAATTATGGTAAGTAAAGGAAACTTTAAGCTCGTCTCTCAATTTAAAAAAAACGTGTCAATACTTTGCCCCTTAATAACCAGCACACTTCTGTTGTATGTTGTAAAAGTGTTACATGGTCGCTGTCCATATCGTTGCATAGTGAAGAAAATACACAAGAGTTCAGGGGCCTTGCTTTAACAAAGTTAAACATTTTCACTATAGTGTCCAAAACATATTTCAAGCTGTCAGGCATTCCCTTGGCAACAAGAGCCTGTCAGTGGATGTTGTAGTGTACCTAAGTGGCGTCATCAGGAGCAACTGCTTGCACGCGCGTTACCACTCCACTATGTCTCCCTGTTATGGATGTTGCGCCATCAGTACAGATACCAACACATCTCGACCATTAAAGTCCTTTTGATGTCACAAAGCTGTCCAGTACTTAAAATATATCCTCTCCTGTTTTCCTGTTTTCCAGTGGTTTGCGGAAGAGGATGTCTTCCTTTGGAACATTGGAACATTGGAACATTGGCCTTTCATTTTAGAAGATGCTCTTATCCAGAGCGACTTACAGTAGTGTGCGCAGTGTGAGTCTGGTCATTTCCGGTCACAACTTGCAGACTTGTTTACGTGTTGCTGTGCGTTTTGTTGCCAACCTTACTTTGCTACCTGACTTTACGGTTGTTACTTTTTAATTACCGTTTATATTTTTTAGTTTTTCCTTCACTCAACTTTTTTTTTCATTCAACTATTTCAATCCAGACGCTTTATCTGGACGTGGTTCATCAGGACCTCCAACAGACGAAGCTAAGTAGTAACATTAACATGATGCCTTCTAATTGCAGTCGCTGTACTGATAATATACAGGAGAATGATCGCCTTATGGCGAGGATTGCTGTGCTGCAAGCCCAGCTTCAGACGCAAGCGTTAGGCAAGGGTAATTTCAGTGTAGGAAAGGATGAAACAGCGTCTGTGCCACCAGTAAGTACAGATAGTAGTATAAAACCCCTCGCACAGTCCCCCGCTCATTCAGCCGACAGAAACTTTCAACCGGTTTTCCCCATTAAGCAGCAAGTTGGAATCAGAGGCCGAGCCTTCTCTGGTCTCTACTCCTCCTGTTATGGGGTCTGAGACGCCGAAGCCTCCCACCATTAGTTCTGACAAATTGAAAACCCTAGTCATTGGCGACTCCATTATTAGACTTAAAACAGTCATCCAGCGATCATACACTGTTTACCAGGGGGCAGGGCTACCGACGTTAAGGCTAATCTGAAGATGGTGCTGGCTAAAGCTAATACTGGCGAGTGTAGAGAGAAAAAGAGATTGTTATCCATGTCGGAACCAACAATGTTAGGAAGAAACCGTCTGAGGTCACCAAGCACAACATAGCTTCAGCGTGTTAATCAGCTAGAAAGATGTGTCGGCATCGAGTAATTGTCTCTGGCCCCCTCCCAGTTAGGGGTAGTGATGAGCTCTACAGCAGAGTCTCACAACTCAATCGCTGGTTGACAACTGTTTTTTGCCCCTCCCAAAAGATAGAATTGGTAGATAATTGGCCCTCTTTCTGGGACTCACCCACAAACCCACGACCAAGCCTGGCCTGCTGAGGAGTGACGGACTCCATCCTAGCTGGAGGGGTGCTCTCATCTTATCTACCAACA
This sequence comes from Oncorhynchus nerka, assembly GCF_034236695.1. Taxonomy (NCBI): domain Eukaryota; kingdom Metazoa; phylum Chordata; class Actinopteri; order Salmoniformes; family Salmonidae; genus Oncorhynchus; species Oncorhynchus nerka. Next base: position 27,044,651 of record NC_088423.1, read on the forward strand.
TAGACAGGGCTCAAACTCCTCTAGCTCCACAACGAAATAGGGTGCAGGCCAGGCAGCAGGCTGTTAGCCAGCCTGCCAGCTTAGTGGAGTCTGCCACTAGCACAGTCAGTGTAGTCAGCTCAGCTATCCCCATTGAGATCGTGTCTGTGCCTCAACCTAGGTTGGGCAAAACTCAACATGGCGGTGTTTGCCTTAGCAATCTCACTAGGATAAAGACCACCTCCATTCCTGCCATTATTGAAAGAGATTGTGATACCTCACATCTCAAAATAGGGACACGTAATGTTAGATCCTTCACTTCAAAGGCAGATATAGTCAATGAACTAATCACTGATCATAATCTTGATGTGATTGGCCTGACTGAAACATGGCTTAAGCCTGATGAATTTACTGTGTTAAATGAGGCCTCACCTCCTGGTTACACTAGTGACCATATCCCCCATGCCTCCCACAAAGGCGGAGGTGTTGCTAACATTTACGATAGCAAATTTAAATTTACCAAAAAATACTGTGTTTTTTCTTTTGAGCTTCCAGTAATGGAATCTATGCAGCCTACTCAATCACTTTTTATAACTACTGTTTACAGGCCTCCTGGGTCATATACAGCGTTCCTCACTGAGTTCCCTGAATTCCTATCGGACCTTGTAGGCATAGCAGATAATATTCTAATTTATGGTGATTTTAATTATCACATGGAAAAGTCCACAGACCCACTCCAAAAGGCTTTCGGAGCCATCATCGACTCAGTGGGTTTTGTCCAACATGTCTCTGGACCTACTCCCTGTCACAGTCATACTCTGGACCTAGTTTTGTCCCATGGAATAAATGTTGTGGATCTTAATGTTTTTCCTCATAATCCTGGACCACCAGACCACCGTTTTATTACGTTTGCAATCGCAACAAAAAATCTGCTCAGACCCCAACCAAGGAGCATCAAAAGTCGTGCTATAAATTCTCAGACAACCCAAATATTCCTTGATGCCCTTCCAGACTCCCTCTGCCTACCCAAGGACATCAGAGGACAAAAATCAGCACATCCAGGTGGACTGGGGGCAGCAAGGAGTCATCATGCCAGGTAGTCCTGAGGTATGGTCCTAGGGCTCAGGTCCTCCGAGAGAGACAAAGAAAGAGAGAAAGAGAGAATTAGAGAGAGCATACTTAAATTCACATAGGACACCGGATAAGACAGGAGAAGTACTCCAGATATAACAAACTGACCCTAGCCCCCCGACACATAAACTATTGCAGCATAAATACTGGAGGCTGAAACAAGAGGGGTCAGGACACACTGTGGCCCCATCCGATGATACCCCCAGACAGGGCCAAAAGGAAGGATATAACCCCACCCACTTTGCCCAAGCACAGCCCCCACACCACTAGAGGGATATCTTCAACCACCAATTTACCATCCTGAGACAAGGCCGAGTATAGCCCACAAAGATCTCTGCCACGACACAACCAAAGGGGGGGTGTCAACTGTTCTGCCTGCGGCTATTGGACCGTGACCTGTTCACCGGACGTGCTACCTGTCCCAGACCTGCTGTTTTCAACTCTTTAGAGACAGCAGGAGTGGTAGAGATACTCTTAATGATCGGCTATGAAAAGCCAACTGACATTCACTCCTGAGTTGCTGACTTGCTGTACCCTCGATAACTACTGTGATTATTATTATTTGACCATGCAGGTCATTTATGAACATTTAAACATCTTGGCCATGTTCTGTTATAATCTCCACCCGGCACAGCCAGAAGAGGACTGGCCACCCCACATAGCCTGGCTCCTCTCTAGGTTTCTTCCTAGGTGTTGGCCTTAATAGGGAGTTTTTCCTAGCCACCGTGCTTCTACACCTGCATTGCTTGCTGTTTGGGGTTTTAGGCTGGGTTTCTGTACAGCACTTTGAGATATCAGCTGATGTAAGAAGGGCTGTATAAATACATTTGATTTGATCCCCCCCATAAACGTAATGGACATATACTGAAACAGGAGCTGTGCCAGGCCCACCATGTCTGTTGACTTATCCAGCTGTAACGCATACAATTCATTGGCATGTAAGCTAACCAGTAATTGTTTCAAAATGATGCGTCATGAAACAGTGTTGTTTGATGAAGACATTGTCTGTGTAGTTTTTTTGGCCTATTCCCCCAGCATTGTCCCAGCTATATCTGTGGTAGCAGGAAGAATTAGTATGGGCCTACCGATCACGGCCGGTTGTGATACAGCCTAGGATCGAACCTGAGTCTATAGTGACACATCTAGCACTGTGATGCAGTGCCTTAGACCGCTGTGCCACTCAGGATCCCTACTTGACACAACTGTGGGAAGCATTGGAGTCAACATGGGCCAGCATCCCTGTGTAACACTTTCGACACCTTGTAGAGTCCATGCCCCGATGAACTGAGGCCCCATATGGGCTCACCTGAGAAATTCTGTACTAATCTTATCAAACAAGTTAGGAACAGACAAAAAAATACTGTGAACATCTCCACATTGACAATCTTCCCGATAGGTCACATTAAAATGCTATCAAACTGCAAAGAATTCGGTTAAAAATGTCAAGTTGTCGTTTATATCGGTGGGTGTTCTTATCTCTTATCTCACCAGGTGTCGCCCATCTTCCCCATTATCCCCTGAGTATTTATACCTGTGTTTTCTGTCTGTCTGTGACAGTTTGTCTTGTTTGTCCAGTCAACCAGCCTTTTGTCTCAGTGCCTGCTTCCCCCCCGCCCCAGTCTCTATTTTCCTCGCTCTCCTGGTTTTGACCATTGCCTGTCCTGACTCTCAGCCCCCCTGCCTTACCACTCTGCCTGAGCCTGCCTGCCGTCCTGTGCCTGCCTGCCGTCCTGTGTCTGCCTGCCGTCCTGGTCTGCCTGCCGTCCTGTGCCTGTCTGCCGTCCTGTGCCTGCCTGCCGTCCCGTGCCTGCCTGCCGCCCTGTGCCTGCCTGCAGTCCTGTGCCTGCCTGCCTGCCGTCCTGTGTCTGCCTGCCGTCCTGTGCCTGCCTGCCGTCCTGTGTCTGCCTGCCGTCCTGTGCCTGCCTGCCTGCCGTCCTGTGCCTGCTTGCCTGCCTGCCGTCCTGTGCTTGCCTGCCTGCAGTCCTGTGCCTGCCTGCCGTCCTGTGCCTGCCTGCCGTCCTGTGCCTGCCTGCCTGCAGTCCTGTGCCTGCCTGCCTGACGTCCTGTGCCTGCCTGCCGTCCTGTGCCTACCTGCCTGCAGTCCTGTGCCTGCCTGCCTGCCGTCCTGTGCCTGCCTGCCTGCCGTCCTGTGCCTGCCTGCCGTCCTGTGCCTGCCTGCCTGCCGTCCTGTGCCTGTCTGCCTGCCGTCCTGTGCCTGCCTGCCTGCCTGCCGTCCTGTGCCTGCCTGCCTGCCGTCCTGTGCCTGCCTGCCTTAAATACGAATGAGTCACTCTGTGGTCACTAAGTGTGTGAGTGTGAAAATGTGTCTGTGGATGAGGCTTTGTGTGTCTGGACAGTTGTGTTTTCAGGTCTTTTAAAGGATTACTGTTTAGTGGGGGACCCCACCTATCTCTGTGTGCCAGAGAAAGGCTTTGAGATGAGAACTAGCCTTTAGTGAACTCATTGAGGATCTCCTCTCTGGCCTCTCACTCTCACTGACTCAACCTGACATAGAGCACTGAGAGAATATACACAAATTCCAAGGGACAAAATAACACAGAACAGCAGAGCATGGATACATACACACAATTCCTCTGAGCCGTGTCACACACTAAAATGTCACACGCAAGCGCACATACACACACTTTTGTATTGTTATCCTTGTGGGGACCAAATAATTGATTCCCATCCAAAATCCTAGTTCCCTAATCCCTTTTAACCTAACCATAACCTTAACTCCAAACCCCTAACCCTAGAACTATACCTAACTCCTAAACCTAACCGTAACCCCTAACCTTAATTCTAACTCTAACTGTAACCCTAAACCTAAAATAACATTTTTCATCATGGGGAGGCAAAATGTCCCCACTTGTCTGAATTTTCCTTCTTTACTATCCCTGTGAGGACTTCTGGTACTCACAAGGATATTAAAACAAAAACACACATACACACTTGAATCGCTCCCTGCAAGCCCTCTCCATTCCCAAATGCAGTACAGTAAGACTCCCTTCATTTCCTGACTCTTCTAAACTATGAAACAATCCTCAAATGGATTGATTATAACTCCTCAGTAATCCTCAAACGACCATTAACATGAAAGTCTAAAGAAAAGGGAATTAGGGAAAATCTGTCCAACAACCATTTTCCTTTTGTAATAAACAGAAAAGGACTCATCTTACTAAGTAAGGAGACTCAGCTATGTTTCTGTGGTTAGAACAGAGGAGGGACATTCACCATGGTCCATGTACTATAGACTCCCTGGCCACATCAGAGTGTGTGTTTGTCTCTGTGCACGCACATGTGTGTGTCTACATGTTGTCTTCCAGTGGTTTTGACTTGTGCCCAACACCTTCCTTCATCCAGTCCAATAGGTAATACGATTAGTGGTTTTAGAGCTCTCTCCCTTTCTTTCTCTCTTTCCTTCTCTCTCTCTCTCTCTCTCTCTCTCTCTTCATTCTTTCTTTCTCTCTCTCTCTCCCTCTCTCTTTCTTTCTTTCTCTCTCTCCGTATGCTTTTGCGTATGTGCGCATGTGTGTGTGTCAAGCTGAGTGCTTCAGCAGTCAGCTTGGTAAAGCCATCAAACGTAATAACCTGTGTGAGTGCTAAGAAAGTTTTGCTGCTAATTCAATAGCCATCATTTCCTCTCAGTCACAATAAGTTTAGCTAAGAGATGATTGACATCCTGGTTGAGATGGGTCTCTTTGAAGTGGGTGTGTGCACATGCGTTTGTGCGTGCCTTTGCCTGCGTGCGTGTGCACGTGCGTGTGTGTTTAGTGCTGTGTGAGTTATATCTTTCATGTATCTGGGGAAAAGATTTGGATCATACTGTACACTCCCTGTACACAGATTAAGTGATGTGCGTGTGTGCGTGCGTGCGTGTGTGTGTGTGGAAAAAGGTCTGGATGAGACCATACATTCCATGTCCTGTACCTTGATCATGTCAGGAGAGACTGTCAACATCCCAAATGGCACCCTATTTCCTTTATAGTTCACTACTTTTGATTAAGGCCTATATGGCTTTGGTTAAAAGTATTGCACTACATAGGGAATAAGGTGCCATTTGGGACACGAGCTCAGAAAGATTATGTTTTCTTAACTGCACCCAAAAATGTATCAACCAAATAACCAGTAACCACATTCACATTTCTCTGGTTTCATGCATTTAATGTCATTATCTCTTGTCCTCTATGTCTATTTGGATGTAGTTAAATAGTCTAAAGTGACTTCCTCTCATTGCCTCATGTCCTTCATCTGCACAAATATGAAATAACTGAGGATTTACAATTATTCATGCATGATGCTTTCACCTATCCTGTGCAGATAATGGAGAAGATATCACTTCAGATTTCCCAGTACAGTATGCTGTCTCTTCAGCCAAGGGAAGGTGGCATGGTTCGCTTTTGAAAAACTTTCTCTCCAATAAAAATGATTTCCTCTGAATCCACAGTTTCAGTCACTCATCTGTAGAATGTTTTTTGTATTTCCCCTGCATGCTTGTGTTCAGTTTGTTCAGTTTCCCAAATATGTCTGTTACAAAGGCGAGGAGACACATTTTCTTTAAATTACACAGAAAGTCAACCAAGTCAGTTTTTTTTTACATCCATTGTGAATGACAACATTTCTTCTCTTAATGCAAAAGATCTTTCCAACACTCCCTAGATAACTAGCAAGCCTCAGTGTGAAATATAACATTGTCATGCTCTGATCCCATATCCCCACAAAGTTTTGCAAACAGGCTGTCGTGCAGTGGATGTGCTCAGCTCTTTTGCCGGAAGTTGCTCTCGGTGTATCATACAATGGCATCTAGGCCCTCACAGCTAACGTCCATTTGGAGAGCATACGCTGGGGAGTTTTTGAGTCATTCAGTCAGAGTTTCCTCTTGATTGCAAGCAACAGCTTCTTTGTTTAACAGTGTTATCTGACAAAGGTATTGATGTGAGTTTCTGTGTCTCTGCCTTCCCACACATTGTTTTCACAATATCAATTGTGGCCAGTAATATCAAAGTCTCTGCAATAGGGTGTGGTTTCATAGCGTAGTGGGCCTAGCCACACTCTAAGAATTAGGGGTTCAACAAGGGTTCTTCTTTGAACCTTAGGGTTCTTGGCACTAAAAATTTGCCCACAAGAGGTAGGGTTCATTGAGGAACCTCCTTAGTTGGTGCGGGTTCTTGCAGGAACCTAACTGCCCAACTGAAACATTTGGACTTGAATTTGAAAGGACAAGTGCAGGCACTTAACTGAAAAATGTAAAGATCTCCTCAATTTAAGGTAAGGTTTAAATTGATATGGTTTTGTGTTGATACCATCTATCTTTTCATATTTGTGCCAATATTTCTACAACAGAAAATGGACACAATTCAATGGATATCAATCAATAGATAGGTAAGAATATGTACTGTATGCTATAAGAGTATGTTGAAGGCTAGCTGTATTGGGTGCAGATGACTGTACTTTTATTAATAAAAATAATAGAGGGGGGTAGTTCAAAAATGAACCCCAAAAGGTTCTTCAACAGAACTTATAGGGGTTCCCCCACAGTTTCAATTTGAAGAACCCCTAAACAATAGTCCAGGAGTGCATTCACTGTTGGAATGATTCAAGTGCAACGGTCAAGTGTCGCCTTTTCCATGATATGAGGGCGCTCTCTGGTTGAATTTTATATATTTTTTCAAGATTTTGACATTTTCCAGCAACACCCTTCTCAGGTGACCCCACACCTGAGGGGTCGTGACCCCTAGTTTGGGAACCACTGTCTTAGAGTCAATATTTGTGTGTGTATTTGATTGTTTTATGGATAATGATAGTCGGAATGTAAAGGGCCAGACAGATACAGAGAGAGACAGTGAGGAATGGCCGAGGCGGGATTTGAAACCCTGTTGTCAGCGGGCATGTGTGGTCGAGTTGGCAATGCTACCACTAGACCAGACAATTTTTTCTTATGTGTTTATCAACATTTCTGAGAGTGCAAGTTACTGTGAGGTCAAGTTAATGTGTACGAAAACGTGGTTTCTGGACACGTGTGAATAAATCACATGATTTGTTTTCTTTTCTTTTTTGTTGTTTGAGTCTAACAAATATAATTGGTTGTTTACATTTACTTTGCTTACAAATATTTTAGGTTCTAATGAGGTACGACAGTTGAACTGAGCTCATGAGGCATTTATACATGATATTTTTTCAAGAATCAATGGGTTCCTATCATGAAGGTCCAAAAACTGATGTAACTAACAGGCAGTGACTTTCATACAGCAGAATTATGTCACCATTTGATTGTGACACATTAAGCAAAACAATTTATTCTGTATGCTCTTCAGCAAATGCTCCTCAAAAACATTCACTTGTCCCGCATTTGGGATTTTTAGATGTGGCCACCTTAATTACACCGCTGCAACATGTTATGGCCATCTTTTCACATGTGTGGAGACGAACATCATTTAAGTCCCCACATATGAGTCTGCAGTCTTCAATTTTCACGTGGAGTTTTCTACATGTGAAACTTCAAATTAGATTGTTCTTCACATGTGAACTTGCAATTCCACATGTGAAATTTAAAATCACATGTGGAAGTTTTTCACATATGAAACGGCAAATGTGATTTTCACATGTGAATGTTAGTCATGTGAAACCGCAGATTTCTCATGTGATCCTGCCAATTGTACATGTTTTTTGTTTGTTGTAAGGGTGACTGCTAGTCCCTCTCTACAGCATGTGGTAAGGGAATGGTAGTGTATCGCCTTGATATTCAATATGTTCTCCTCATATTTGTTTGTGTATCACTAATGTGGCTTTTGGATGATTAGACATTCTCTGGATGCGTAGAGAGACACGTGTCATCAACAGGGGACGGGGTGGTGCGTAGATTGTAGATTTATTGGGTGCAAAGACTGACACTACACTTGGTCATTCTGTTAGCATGCAGGCTGTGTTAGTTACATCACTGCTCTACGATAGTCAAGTCCCTCTGCAGGCACACTGAACATTAGCCAAACTATCCCTGTCTCTCTGTGAACTGGTCCAACTGGTTGGAGGACACTGTGGCCCTGTCTAGAGTTACCCCAGGACAGGGCCAACCAGCAGAATATTACCCCACCCACTCTGCCATAGCACAGCCACCAGACCACCAAAGGGACATCAACAGACCACTAACTTACTTCCCTGAGACAAGGCTGAGTATAGCCCATGAAGATCTCCCCCACTGCATGAGCTGAAAGGGGCTCAAAACCGGACAGAAAGATCATGTCAGTGACTCAACCCACTCAAGTCGAGAATAGCAAAAAAAGCCTAGCATGACGTGATGCACCACTCCTAGGCGTGGCATGGGAGAGTGCGAGCAAGCCAGTGTCTCAAACCCCCTAATAGAGTCAGAGGCAGAGAATCTCAGTGGAGAGAGGGGGCCAGGCAGAGACCGCAAGGGTTGTTTGTCACTCCAGCTCTTTGCGTTCACCTTCGCAACCCTGGGCCAGACTACAGTCAATCATAGGACCTACTGAAGAGATGAGTCTTCAGTAAAGAATTAAAGGTTCAGACTTAGTCTGCGTCTCTCATATGAATCGGCAGATCATTCCATAAAAAATATGAGAAAGCCCTGCCTCCAGCTGTTTGCTTAGAAATTCTAGGAACAAGTGGCCTGCGTCTTGTGACCATAGCACACATGTAGATATGTACGGAAGCACCAAATCGGAGAGATAGGTAGGAGTAAGTCGATGTAATGCTTTGTACGTTAACAGCAAAACCTTGAAATCAGCCCAAATAGGAAGCCAATATAGGGAGGATAGCACTGGAGTAATATGATAATTTATTGGGGTTCTAGTCAAGATTCTAGCAGCCATATTTAGCACTAGAGTATTTAGTGCCTTATATGGTTAGCTGGAGAGTAGAACATTGCAGTATACTAATCTTAAGGTGACACATTTTCTGCAAAAGTTTTTGACAAAAATGTGAGATTTTAGAAATGTTACGAAGATGGAAAAAAGCTGCTCTTGAAATAATTTTGATATCTTTGTCAAAAGAGAGATCAGGGTCCAGAGTAATGCTGAAGGTCCTTCACAGTTTTATTTGAGATGACTGTATAACCATCGAGATGCATTGTCAGATCCGACAGCAGATCTCTTTGTTTCTTGGGACCCAGAACTAGCGTCTCTGTTTTGTCCGATTTTAAAAGTAAAATATTTACTGCCATCCACTTCCTTTTGTCTGAAACACAGGCTTCCACGACAGGCAATTTTGGGGTTTCACCATATTTCATCGAAATGTACAGCTGTGTGTTGTCTGTGTAGCAGTGAAAGTTTACATTTAGTTTCTGAATTACATCAACAAGAGGTAGCATATATAGTGAGATCATTAGTGGTCCTAGAACGGAACCTTGATTTACACTGAAACTTACCATTGATTTGTCAGTGGACAAACCATCCACAGAGATAAATTGATCTCTTTCCGACATACAAGATCTAAACCAGGTCTAAACCAGGCAAGAACTTGCCCTCTTAGACCAATTAATGTTTCCAATCTCTCCAAAAGAATGTGGTGATCGATGATGTCGAAAGTAGCACGAGGACAGACGTTAAAAGGTAATTTAATGTACCACCTTCCCCTTCAGACTACAGCGTTTTGTATACATAATTTGTATTCCGGCAGCTTTTTTTTGTTGTTGAGAAATGTGAGATTAGACATAGGCGTAAAATGTTCTCTCAAATGTTGTGCAGACATTTGTTACATCCCTGTTAATGAGCCATACGTTTTGAGCGAGCATGCAATTGGCATACTGACTGCAGGAATGGCCACCAGAGATGTTGCCAGAGAATTGAATGTTAATTTTTCTACCATAAGCCGTTTTAGAGAATTTGGCAGTACGTCCAACCTGCCTCACAACGCCAGACCACGTGGTCTCAGACTGCGGGATAGTCTGAGACCAGCCACCCAGACAGCTGATGAAACTGAGGAGTATTTCTGTCTGTAATAAAGCCCTTTTGTGAGGAAAAGACGTATTCTGATTGGCTGGCCCTGGCTCCCAAGTGGGTGGGCCTATGCCCTCCCAGGTCCACCCATGGCTGCACCCCTGCCCAGTTATGTGAAACCTATAGATTATGGCCTAATTAATTTATTTGAACTGATTGAATTCCTAGTATGAACTGTAACTCAGTAAAATCATTGAAATTGTACTATACTTTATACTATACTTTAGTTCAGTATAGATCCAGGGTATGATTTTGGCAATGCATATGTCCCAAGACTTGTCGAATAAAACCCACTGAGTCGATGATGGCTCTGAAAGCCTTTTGGAGTGGGTCTGTGGGCTTCTCCATGTGAGAATTGAAGTAGCCAAAAATGTGAATATTACCTGCCATGATTACGAGGTTCGATAAGAATTCCAGGAACTCAATGAGAAATGCTGTATTCGGCTCAGGAGGCCTGTAAACAGTAGCTATTAAAAGTGATTGACTAGGCTGCTTAGATTTCATGACTAGAACCCCAAAAGAAAAAACACAGTCTTTTTTTGTAAATTTAAATTTGCTGTCATAAATGCAACACTCCTGCCTTTGCGGGGTGCGCGGGTCATATGGTTGCTAGTGTAACCAGGAGGAGAGGCCTCATTTGGCAAAGTGAACTCATCAGGCTTAAGCCATGTTTCAGTCAGGCCATTCACATCAAGTTTATGATCAGGGATTATTTCATTGACTATGACTGCCTTGGAAGTGATGGATCTAACATCCTTCAATCTTCAGCAGGCTTGGTCTTGTTTGTGGGTGAGTCCCAGAAAGAGGGCCAATTATCTACACATTCAGTCTTTTGGGAGGGGCAGAAGACAAGTCTTCAACCAGTGATTGAGTTGTGTCTGCTGTAGAGCTCATCACTCCCCCTAACTGAGAGGGGGGCCAGAGACAATTACTTGATGCACACACACATGCATGCACACACACACCTGACTCAGTAGTGTCCCAGTCCACTTGCACGGAAGGCCAAAGTATCATGCTCCACTAGACCTAGCCTTCAGGCCCTGAGGTGCAGACATCCAGCCCAGCTGCTGCTCCCTCTCTGCCCCAGCATGTGTTCTCTACCCTGGGTTGTAGGCCTGGCTAGTCTCTCCTAAAGCCTGGAGGTCTGGTGGTGTGGTGGGCTCCAGATGTCCTGTTGGATGTTGAAATCTGGAAAGACAGGCCCACCAGCGTGTGTCTGCTCGTGTGTGCCTTTGTGCGTGTGTCGTTCAGAATGGTGTCTGTCTGCCGTGCAGGACTGCCATCCATCTACCCTGAAGCAGCACATCTGCATGTCTGGAGAGGGATGGGAGAAATTGTCTGAGTGAGAAAGTCTGAGGCAGGGGAGAGAGGCTGGGTGGAGGCTATAGGACTAGGAGAGAGACTCGGCTAGGAGAGAGAGTCTAGGGCAGGGGAGGAGAGGCTGGGTGGAGGCTATAGGACTAGGAGAGAGGCTCTGCTAGGATAGAGGGTCTAGGGCAGGGGGGAGAGGCTGGGTGGAGGCTATAGGACTAGGAGAGAGGCTCTGCTAGGAGAGAGGGTCTAGGGCAGGGGGGAAGAGGCTGGGTGGAGGCTATAGGACTAGGAGAGAGGCTCTGCTAGGAGAGAGGGTCTAGGGCAGGGGGGTGGAGGCTATAGGACTAGGAGAGAGGCTCTGCTAGGAGAGAGGGTCTAGGGCAGGGGGGGAGAGGCTGGGTGGAGGCTATAGGACTAGGAGAGAGGCTCTGCTAGGAGAGAGGGTCTAGGGCAGGGGGAGAGGCTGGGTGGAGGCTATAGGACTAGGAGAGAGACTCGGCTAGGAGAGAGGGTCTAGGGCAGGGGGAGAGGCTGGGTGGAGGCTATAGGACTAGGAGAGAGGGTCTGCTAGGAGAGAGGGTCTAGGGCAGGGGGGAGAGGCTGGGTGGAGGCTATAGGACTAGGAGAGAGACTCGGCTAGGAGAGAGAGTCTAGGGCAGGGGGATAGAGTGGAGCAGGGGAGAGAGGCTGGGTGGAGGCCATAGGACTAGGAGAGAGACTTGGCTAGGAGAGAGGGTCTAGGGCAGGGGGCGAGAGGCTGGGTGGAGGCTATAGGACTAGGAGAGAGACTCGACTAGGAGAGAGGGTCTAGGGCAGGGGGAGAGAGTGGAGCAGGGGAGAGAGGCTGGGTGGAGGCTATAGGACTAGGAGAGAGACTCGGCTAGGAGAGAGGGTCTAGGGCAGGGGGAGAGAGGGTCTAGCGCAGGGGGAGAGAGTGGAGCAGGGGAGAGAGCTGTTTTGGTTGGAGCTGTAGCTTGCAGGGATGCTCTGGGGTATAGGGTTGGGACTGAATAAAACTAAGGTGGCCACACTGATGCTAGAGAGTTGTTTGGCAAAAATAGAAACCATTGATGTGTGCCTTCACTGTCCAGACCTCCAAGCCTAGACCCCCCAGTCTTTACCAAACACACATACTTCTTGAGTCATCTCTCATCAGTTTCTCAACAGTTAAACCACTACCATTACAATTATTTTAATATGCTTCTTGAAACAGAGAATATTTTTTCTATAACAAACAGAGTAGTCAAACACGAGTGGTCAAATACAGCCATGAATGATCTCGGCCCAAATTGAACCAAACCTGGATTCAAATACTATTTAAAATACTTGTAGTGTTTGCTCTAGTCTGCCTGGGTTTGCAGTCATTGTGACTTGGTCCCATGGTGCCAGGCAAGCTCAATCAAGACCAGATAAAGTATTTTCACATATTTCAAATAGTGTTTAAACCTACGGCTGGAACCAAAACACTGGGCAATATTCCCATATACCTTCAACAACGCAAATTAACTATATCCTTTAAAAACTAGAGAAATGTGTATTTCCATTCAATGCACTGTGTGCCATTAATCATGAGATTATATGTGACCTAGTGGAGCCAACTCAAACAGGAATCTAATGAGGAAACCCTAGTAAGATTTAGTGCAGGGTATCATACAGACATAGGGTGTGTCCCTAATGCCACCCTATTCCCTTCCTAGTGCACTACTTTTGACCAGGGCCCAAAAGTAGTGGACTATGTAGCGAGCACAGAGCCATTTGTGACGCAAGCATGAAAGCTTAGCTGGGGTGGGGGGTGGAGGGGGGGTGTAGTCTCAATCTATCTGTGTTGAAAAATGAGGACCAGGGAACAACTGGTTTCATGAGTGGAGGATGTTGTGTCTGCGTGTGTGCGGCATGTGCGTGTGTGCGGCGTGTGCCTGTCCATACACGTGTGTGTGTGCGTGTGTGCATGCATATGAATATGTGTGTCCATGTGTACACAGTGAGCTCCTGTGTGTGTGTGTTTGTGTTTTTGTGTAAATGTGTGTGTTCAGGCTGCTGTACTGAACTATAGACACAGACCACTCAACATACTGTCACTACCTCGCTACTCAGACATTGCTCTGCTCATGTTTCTCACCAGCCTCTTATTGCTGTTTGTCTCCTGTTATGAACTGGCTGATTGTCTTATTGCTGTCTGTCTCCTCTTATGAACTGGCTGATTGTCTTATTGCTGTCTGTCTCCTCTTATGAACTGGCTGATTGTCTTATTGCTGTCTGTCTCCTCTTATGAACTGGCTGATTGTCTTATTGCTGTCTGTCTCCTCTTATGAACTGGCTGATTGTCTTATTGCTCTCTGTCTCCTCTTATGAACTGGCTGATTGTCTTATTGCTGTCTGTCTCCTCTTATGAACTGGCTGATTGTTTTATTGCTGTCTGTCTCCTCTTATGAACTGGCTGATTGTCTTATTGCTGTCTGTCTCCTCTTATGAACTGGCTGATTGTCTTATTGCTGTCTGTCTCCTCTTATGAACTGGCTGATTGTTTTATTGCTGTCTGTCTCCTCTTATGAACTGGCTGATTGTCTTATTGCTGTCTGTCTTCTCTTATGAACTGGCTGATTGTCTTACAATAAAATAACAATAATGAGGCTATATACACAAGGCGTACCAGTACCGAGTCAATGTGCGGAGGGGTATGAGGCAGGTGAGGTAATTGAGGTAATATGTAAATGTAGGTAGGGGTTAAAGTGACTAGGCAATCAGAATAGACAATAAACAGAGTAGCAGCGCATGTGAAGAGTGAAAAAGTGGGTCTATGTGTGATTGTGTGTGTGTGTGTGTGTGTGTGTGTGTGTGTGTGTGTGTGTGTGTGTGTGTGTGTGTGTGTGTGTGTGTGTGTCCTGCGTGTTTCCACACATCGGTGTTTGTCAAATCGAGTCCTGTATGTGTGTGTGTGTCCTATTCGTGTGTCATATGCGTGTCGTGTGTGCCTTGTTTAGATGCACTATAATCAGTCATTAACTGACACAGTGTGTTTACAGTGCCTGGGCGGTGGTGGAGGATGCCCTAGGCATCTCCTCTGTGTTTTACTACAGTGACGTAGCAGGGCTTAGAGAGGCAGACTAAACAACCTGTGTGTGTGGTTGTGTTCTGTGTGCGTGCGTGCGTGCGCACGTATGTGTGAGTCAGACTCTACAAGGATTGAGCAGACAGACACAGTGAGCGTGATGTTATTGAGCAACAATAAGTAGTCATGCTCAGATGTGTACAAACAGCAGGAAACACACAATGACCTTCTTACAGCTAAAGCATGTGGTCCTGCCCCATGATACCATATACACCGCTTTAGTAGAACCCTGTTAGTAGTGACCTCAACACAGTGTGTGCATAACAGTACAACGATAGGCCTTTCATAAACTGTGGTCTACGTCAACCTTATGCTGGGGTCTATTTGATTTCCAGCAGAGAGATTTGTTGACAGACAGACGGGCGGGTTAATGGATGGAAGGACGGATAGAAGGATGGACAGGCAGGCAGGAAGGCGGTCGGACAGATGGATGGACGGACACAGACAGAGACAGGGTCCTCAGTCCTCGTCCCCCGTGGGACCTGGTGAGTTATCACTCTTCGTATTTACTCAGGTGTGTGAGGTAGCCATAGCATGGCAACCGACCAACAGTGTGTTGGTGTTTGCTTGTTCAGGGACTGACAGTACAGCGGTAGAGGTCCACTACTGTCCCCATGGGAACCTGGTGTAGTCATTACCTGCTCCTTACAACCAGACACACTGACACCTAACTGTGGACGTTTCCTTTGACCCACCTAGCTACTAAACCATGTTTCCAGATACAAATCCATCTGTAGTTGCCTGTGACCCATTAAGGACTGGCACCAGTGAGTCTTGGCCATAGACATCATGGCACCATGACATCACTGACCCTCCAGTATAGGGAAGCATTGATCTGATCCTGTTCAGGTGTTTTACGTGTCCCCTAGCTTGGCTGTTGGTCTGATAAAACACATTGATAATGTTTCTGGCACACATACTCACAAACGCATGCACGCAAGAATACACACACACACACACACACACACACACACACACACACACACACACACACACACACACTCTATTGCAGACGGTGTGAAAGGAAGGCCCGGAAAATTATTGAAGACTCCAGCCACCCAAACAATAGACTGTTTTCTCTGCTTCCGGTGCATCAAGTTGGACACCAACAGGGTCCTGAACAGCTTCCATCCCTACACCATATGACTTCTAAATAGCTAACAAAATGTCTACACGAACTATCTGAGTTGACTCTTGTATTTTATTTTATTTCTGTGCTGTCTCTATGCACACTCACAGGACTCTACATACTCATGCACACTGACACTTCAACACACACAGCATGCACACACATGTATACTCACTCTACACACACACACACGCACACACACTCACATACAACACATTAATTCACACTACTGCTACTCTGTTTCTCATATAGCATGATGCCTAGTCACCTTACCCCTGTACATATCTACCTCTATTACTCCAGTATCACTGTACATATCTACCTCTATTACTCCAGTAGCCCTGGACATATCTACCTCTATTACTCCAGTATCCCTGGACATATCTACCTCTATTACTCCAGTATCCCTGTACATATCTACCTCTATTACTCCAGTATCCCTGGACATATCTACCTCTATTACTCCAGTATCCCTGTACATATCTACCTCTATTACTCCAGTATCCCTGTACATATCTACCTCTATTACTCCAGTATCCCTGTACATATCTACCTCTATTACTCCAGGATTCCTGGACATATCTACCTCTATTACTACTCCAGTATCCCTGGACATATCTACCTCTATTACTACTCCAGTATCCCTGTACATATCTACCTCTATTACTCCAGTATCCCTGTACATATATACCTCTATTACTCCAGTATCCCTGGACATATCTACCTCTATTACTCCAGTATCCCTGTACATATCTACCTCCTACTCCAGTATCCCTGGACATATCTACCTCTATTACTCCAGTATCCCTGTACATATCTACCTCTATTACTCCAATATCCCTGTACATATCTACCTCCTACTACAGTTTCCCTGTACATATCTACCTCTATTACTCCAGTATCCCTGTACATATCTACCTCTATTACTCCAGTATCCCTGTACATATCTAAATCCTACTCCAGTATCCCTGGACATATCTACCTCTATTACTACTCCAGTATCCCTGTACATATCTACCTCTATTACTCCAGTATCCCTGGACATATATACCTCTATTACTCCAGTATCCCTGGACATATCTACCTCTATTACTCCAGTATCCCTGGACGTATCTACCTCCATTACTCCAGTATCCCTGGACGTATCTACCTCTATTACTCCAGTATCCCTGTACATATCTACCTCTATTACTCCAATATCCCTGTACATATCTACCTCCTACTACAGTTTCCCTGTACATATCTACCTCTATTACTCCAGTATCCCTGTACATATCTACCTCTATTACTCCAGTATCCCTGTACATATCTAAATCCTACTCCAGTATCCCTGGACATATCTACCTCTATTACTCCAGTATCCCTGTACATATCTACCTCTATTACTCCAGTATCCCTGGACGTATCTACCTCTATTACTCCAGTATCCCTGTACATATCTACCTCTATTACTCCAGTATCCCTGGACGTATCTACCTCTATTACTCCAGTATCCCTGTACATATCTACCTCTATTACTCCAGTATCCCTGGACATTGAAATATGATATTTGCTCTGACCCGGTTTATAGCTCCCTACTTTCTCCTGTTCTTCGTTTTGTTCTACCTTTTGTTATTTGTTTGTACTACATTGATATTGATCACTGCATTGTTGTTTTTAGAGCTTGAAACACACAGACACAAACATACTTTAGTGGTCACCTGTAGTATCCAGAAGATGGCAGTCATGCATAGTGTAAAGTATTGTATGTAGACTGGCACCAGACACTGTGTGTGTGAGTCCCAAACTTATTTTTGAGAAGAAATGTGTTTGGATCAGTAGTCAAGACCTTATATACTGCTGTTCTCTCTCTCTCTCTCTCTCTCTCTCTCTCTCTCTCTCTCTCTCTCTCAATTCAATTCAAGGGGCTTTATTGGCATGGGAAACGTGTTAACATTGCCAAAGTAAGTGAGGTAGATAATAGATCTCTCCCTCTCTTTCTCTCTCTCTCTCTCTATCTCTCTCATTAACAATCACACATATTAGCAAACTTATTTCATTTCAAACTTCACATTTCTCTAGTATAGGCTACTTATCATAATGAACGAATTCAGCCAAATGCCTGCGATAAGTGACGGGTACGGTCAGTGTCGATCATTTTCGGTTTATCGTCCCAGTTCTACTCCATCATTGTATAAACACACACCCATACTAAATGGGGTTTCCTCATAGAGGAATCTAAAGAATGTGCATGTGTGCGTGTGCATGTGTCACCCTGTCATTATGCATGTCTGTCATATGGTGTGTTTGTGCATTTGTGTGTGTCGGTGTCTGTCGGCTTTTGTGTGTATAAATGACAGAGAATGAAATCAATAAGCTAGCAGGACTTTGGTATTTTAGTGAATAGAGACCGTGTGAAAGTGTCGCCTGCTAAGCCTGCTAATTATCTGCTCAGGGGAAATTAGGAGGCAGATTGTTCCAGACACAGAGCTGGGAGTTGGGTCCTCTGGGAGAGAGAGACATGGAAATAATCACACTGGATTACATGATTTATGATGCCTAAACCCTTTCTCTGTCCCGCTCTCTTTCTGTCTTTCTCTGTCTCTTTCTCTCTCTCTCTCTCTCTCTCTCTCTCTCTCTCTCTCTCTCCTCCCCTCCTTTCTCTCTCTTCTTCTATCTCCCTCTTTCTCCCACCACCTCTCTCTTTAACACTCTCTCGCTCTCTTTCTTATTCTCTCTCTCTCTCCCTCTCTCTCTCTGTTTCTCCCACCTCTCTCGTTCTTCTTCCCTTTCTCCCCCCCCCCACCTCTCTCTCAATTCAATTAAATTCAAAGGGCTTTATTGGCATGGGAAACATATGTTTACATTGCCAAAGCAAGTGAAATAGATAATAAACAAAAGTGAAATAATCAATCAAAAATGAACACTCACAAGTTTCAAAGGAATAGACACATTTCAAATTTCATATTAAGGCTATGTGTAGTGTTATAATGATGCGCAAATTGTCAAAGTACAAAATGTAAAAGAAATTAACATAAATATGGTTTGAACTTAAAATGGTGTTTGTTCTTCACTGGGGTTCCTTTTGTTGTGGCAACAAGAAAATACAACAGTGTGCTGTGATGGCATTGTTGGAATTGTTTGTGGGTCTGTGTAATCTGAGGGAAATATGTGTCTTTAATATGGTCATACATTTGGCAGGAGGTTAGGAAGTGCAGCTCAGTTTCCACCTGATTTTGTGGAAAGTGTGCACATAGCCTATTTTCTCTTAACAGCCAGGTCTGCCTACTGCAGTCTCTCTCAATAGCAAGGCCATGCTCACTGAGTCTGTACATAGTCAAGGCTTTCCTTCATTTTGCGTCAGTCACAGCGGTCAGTTATTCTGCCACTGTGTGCTCTCTGCTTAAGGCCCAATAGCATTCCAGTTTGCTCTGTCCTTTGGTAAATTCTTTCCAAAATGTAAAGTAATTATCTTTTTGTTTTCTCATGATTTGGTTGGGTCTAACTGTCTCTCTCTCTCTCCCACCTCTCTCTTTCTGTTCATCCCTCTTTCTCCCCCCACCTTCTCTCTCTCTCTCCATGCTCAGAGCGTGATATGTGCAGCTGGTTACATGCTAAGGCAATGGTGACAGATTGGAGAGGCATTTTCTTGGTTGTCAGTGAAAAAGTTCTTCTCAGATGAAGGGAATCCAGTGGAAGATTAGCACATACAGTGGGAAGAAAAAGTATGTGAACCCTTTAGAATTACCTGGATCTCTGCATAAATTGGTCATAAAATGTTATCTGATCCTCATTTAAGTCACAACAATATACAAACACATCCTGCTTAAACTAATAACACACAAACAATGATACTTTTTCATGTCTTTATTGAGCACACTGTGTAAACATTCACAGTGCAGGTTGGAAAAAGTATGTGAACCCCTGGATTTAATAACTGGTTGACCCTCTTTTGGCAGCAATAATCTCAACAAAACAGTTTCTGTAGTTGCGGGTGGGACCTGCACAACGGTCAGGAGGAATTTTGGACCATGCCTCTTTACAAAACTGTTTCAGTACCACAATATTCTTGGGATGTCTGGTGTGAACAGCTCTCTTGAGGTCATGCCACAGCATCTCAATCGGGTTGAGGTCAGGACTGACTGGGCCACTCCAGAAGGCGTATTTTCTTCTGTTCAAGCCATTCTGTTGTTGATTTACCTCTGTCTTTTGGGTCATTGTCCTGTTGCATCATCCAACTTCTGTAGAGCTTCAATTGGTGCAGATAGCCTTATATTCTCCTGCAAAATGTCTTAGTAAACTTGGGAATACATTTTTCCGTCGATGATAGCAAGCTGTCCAGGCCCTGAGGCAGCAAAGCAGCCCCAAACCATGATGCTCCCTCCTCCATACTTTACAGTTGGGATGAGGTCTTGATGTTGGTGTGCTGTGCCTTTTTTTCTCCACACATAGTGTTGTGTGTTCCTTACAAACAACACAGCTTTAATTGAATCTGTCCACAGAATATTTTGTCAGCAGCACTGTGGAACATCCAGGTGCTCTTTTGCGAACTTCAGATGTGCTGAAGTTCAGATGGTTTTTTGGACAGCTGTGGCTTCTTCCTTGGTGTCCTCCCATGAACACTATTCTTGTTTAGTGTTTTACATATTGTAGACTCGTCAACAGAGATGTTAGCATCTTCCAGAGATTTCTGTAAGTCTTTAGCTGACACTCTAGGATTCTTCTTCATGCCATTGATCATTCTGCGCTGTGCTCTTGTAGTCATCTTAGCAGGAAGGCCACTCATAGGGAGAGTAGCAACAGTGCTGGAATTTCTCAATTTATAGACCATTTTTCTTACCGTGGACTGACCTTTAGAGATACTTTTGTAACCCCTTTCCAGCTTTATGCAAGGCAACAATTCTTAATCTTAGGTCTTCTGAGATCTCTTTTGTTCGAGGCATGGTTCATATCAAGCAAGGCCTTTTGTGAATATCAAACTCACATTTTGTGAGTGTTTTTTTATGGGGCAGGGCAGCTCTAACCAAAATCTCCAAACTCATCTCATTGATTCGACTCCAGGTTAGTTGACTCCTGACTCCAATTAGCTTTTGGAGAAGTCATTAGCCTAGGGGGTCACATACTTTTTCCAACATACACTGTGAATGTTTAAAGGATGTATTCAACATAGACAAGAAAAATGCAATAATTGGTGTGCTATTAGTTTAAGCACATCTATTGTTGTGACTTAGATGACTATCAGATCGAATGCCAAATTTAGGAAATCCAGGTAATTCCAAATGGTTCACATATTTTGTCTTGCCACTGTGCATGTGTGAGAGGGGGGGGGGGACAAGAGCGGGTGTGGGGGGGCACAAAGAGAGATGGAAAGAGAGAGAGAGAGAGCGGTACAGAGGAAGAACAAGAAACAGAGACAGAGCGAGAGCTGGAAAGAGAGTCATGGGACAGAGAGACAGAGATAGAGGAGCTAGGTAGAAACAGACTGAGAGAAAGAGAGGTGGGGGAGTCGATTGAGACACAGAGAGAGAATGAGAGAGAAAGAGACGCCACAGCTCCAGCCCCTACAGGCCTGGGGGAATCCATTGGAAGTGGCGATGGAAAAAGTCCTCTGTGTTTCCAGGAAGTAAGGTTCAGAACACACAGACAGCGCAGACCTCTGACCCCTGATTAACGTAACGTAGCATAGCCGCTAAGTGTCTCCCTTTGACATCACGGTTCCACTGACTGACTGATTGACTGACTGACTGACTGAGTATGGGACTGAACAGAGGGAATGAGAGTTTCCTCTCATCATGCAGGGTTGCGTTCAGTAGGGAGAAAACTGCGAGGTACAACCTACAACCTGAACTTGACCAATTTCTTTTGTTTTCTGTAAAAAAAAACTTTAAAAAACTATGTGTCTGCGTTGAGTTGGGTTATTGAATATTCTCAGTTATTAAAAGTTTGAATCTGTTGCATGCCTATTGAACATAACCCTAATGCAGATGGATAAATAATTTCTTAGTCATTTCTGAGTAAAAAAGTGTTTTAATGCTAAGACCAACATGTATCCATTCATGTTGAAGTGGCTAAGCCAACTGTTTTGAGTTAAGTATTTAACTCTGGTGAATATTCTTCCATGGACTAATCTATGTTGTTACTCAACAGTATTTCCAATGAAAGACTCCATTAGCCTTGTCAACTGACCGTTGAATGACATGTACACTACATGACTAAAAGTATATGGACACCTGCTCGTCGAACATCTTATTCCAAAACCTTGGGCATTAATATGGAATCGGTCCTCTCTTTGCTCTTTGCACTCTTCTGGGAAGGCTTTCCACTAGGGGTTGGAACATTGCTGCAGGGACTTCCTTCAATTCAGCCACAAGAGCATTAGTGAGGTCGGGCTCTGATGTTGGACGATTAGGCCTGGCTCGCAGACAGCATTCCATTTCATCCCAAAGGTGTTTGATGGTCAAGTCAAGTTCTTCTACACCGATCTCGGCAAACCATTTATGTATGGACCTCGCTTTGTGCACGGGGGCATTGTTGAAACAGTGAAGGGCCTTCCCCAAAATGTTCCACAAAGTTAGGAGCACAGAATCATGTTTCCATGCTGTAGTGTTAAGATTTCCCTTCACTGGAACTAAGGGGCCTAGTCTGAACCATGACAAACAGCCCCATACCATTATTGCTCCTCCACCAAACAAATCAAAAACTGAAAAATTGGGCGTGCAAAATTATTCAGCCCCCTTAAGTTAAGACTTTGTAGCGCCACCTTTTGCTGCGATTACAGCCGTAAGTCGCTTGGGGTATGTCTCTATCAGTTTTGCACATTGAGAGACTGATTTTTTCCCATTCCTCCTTGCAAAACAGCTCGAGCTCAGTGAGGTTGGATGGAGAGCATTTGTGAACAGCAGTTTTCAGTTCTTTCCACAGATTCTCGATTGGATTCAGGTCTGGACTTTGACTTGGCCATTCTAACACCTGGATATGTTTATTTTTGAACCATTCCATTGTAGATGTTGCTTTATGTTTTGGATCATTGTCTTGTTGGAAGACAAATCTCCGTCCCAGTCTCAGGTCTTTTGCAGACTCCATCAGGTTTTCTTCCAGAATGGTCCTGTATTTGGCTCCATCCATCTTCCCATCAATTTTAACCATCTTCCCTGTCCCTGCTGAAGAAAAGCAGGCCCAAACCATGATGCTGCCACCACCATGTTTGACAGTGGGGATGGTGTGTTCAGGGTGATGAGCTGTAAGAGCTGAAAGTTTAGAGGGACGGCCAGGTCTTGGTAGATTTGCAGTGGTCTGATACTCCTTCCATTTCAATATTATCGCTTGCACAGTGCTCCTTGGGATGTTTAAAGCTTGGGAAATCTTTTTGTATCCAAATCCGGCTTTAAACTTCTTCACAACAGTATCTCGGACCTGCCTGGTGTGTTCCTTGTTCTTCATGATGCTCTCTGCGCTTTTAACGGACTTCTGAGACTATCACAGTGCAGGTGCATTTATACGGAGACATGATTACACACAGGTGGATTGTATTTATCATCATTAGTCATTTAGGTCAACATTGGATCATTCAGAGATCCTCACTGAACTTCTGGAGAGAGTTTGCTGCACTGAAAGTAAAGGGGCTGAATAATTTTGCACGCCCAATTTTTCAGTTTTTGATTTGTTAAAAAAGTTTTAAATATCCAATAAATGTCGTTCCACTTCATGATTGTGTCGCACTTGCTGTTGATTCTTCACAAAAAAATACAGTTTTATATCTTTATGTTTGAAGCCTGAAATGGGGCAAAAGGTCGCAAAGTTCAAGGGGGCCGAATACTTTCGCAAGGCACTGTAACTGCAGAGAACACGTTTCCACTGCTCTGGAGTCCAATGGCGTCGAGCTTTACAACACTCCCGCCGAAGCTTGGCATTGCGCATGGTGATTTTAGGCTTGTGTGTTGCTGCTCGGCCATGGAAACCCATGTCATGAAGCTCCAGATGAACAGCTATTGTGCTGATGCTGCTTCCAGAGGCAATTTGGAACATGGTAGTGAGTGTTGCAACCGAGGACAAATGCG
This sequence comes from Oncorhynchus nerka, assembly GCF_034236695.1. Taxonomy (NCBI): domain Eukaryota; kingdom Metazoa; phylum Chordata; class Actinopteri; order Salmoniformes; family Salmonidae; genus Oncorhynchus; species Oncorhynchus nerka. The sequence goes on from NC_088423.1 coordinate 27,068,303, forward strand.
TTTTTACATGCTACACACTTCAGCACTCGGCGGTCCCATTCAGTAAGCTTGTGTGGCCTACCACTTCACGTTGAGCCGTTGTTGCTCCTAGACTTGTTGCTCCTAGACAATAACAGCACTTACAGTTGACCCGGGACAGCTCTAGCCGGGTAGAAACTGACTTGTTGGAAAAGTGTCATCTAAGTCACTGAGCTCTTCAGTGAGGCCATTCTAATACCAATGTGTGTTTATGGAGATTGCATGCCTGTGTGCTCAATTTTATACACCTGTCAGCAATGGGTCTAGCTGAAATATCCAAATTCACAAATTAAAGGGGTGTCCACATACTTTTGGATATATGGTGTATATGTGTACTGTGAAATATACACTAATAAGAACAGGGTGATGTAGGGCTGAGGGAAAGGTGAGCCAAATAGCTGTGCCAGGGTACCTTAGAAGAAAACACACAGGATAAAGGTGTGCGTGTATGTGTATGTGTAGTTGATGTAAACGTCGCCTGTAGCATGTTGGCTGGAGTACATCGATAACGTCACCTTCTAGGAGGTCTAACGCCAACTGTCTTTCATGGATTCAGGAATTCACAGACTAGTCTCTTGATCTGTCACCTTACACGGTTTGCTTTGAGTTCCGTGTGTTGTTGTGTAGACGCTTGTGAGTTTGACTCCCGCTCGGGGCAGAACAGAAGGCAAATATTTGACAATTTATCATAAAATGCATTTGTCACCCCCCCCCCTTTCTCTCTCTCTCTCTCTCTCTCTCTCTCTCTCTCTCTCTCTCTCTCTCTCTCTCTCCCTCTCTCACTCTCGCAGGCATGCACACACACACACACACACACTTGAGCTCACAAAGAGAAATGGGTGCTCAGTTATGTTTCTGTCACCTAACCCTACCTGTGATCTCCCTTAGTCTCTCCCCTGGCCCCGAAGGCAACTGAAGATACAGTATCACAGAGAATCCTCACACACAGCCACAGTTGTGTGTGTGTGCGTTCGACTAACTATTTAGCAGTCTTATGGCTTGGAGGGGTAGTAGCTGTTCATGGTCCAGTCGGTTCCAGACTTGGTGTATCGGTACCGCTTGCTGTGCTGTAGCAGAGAGAAAATTCTATGATTTGGGTGCCTGGAGTCTTCAACAATTTTTAGGGCCTTCCTCTGACACCGCCTGGTACAGAGGTCCTGGGTGGCAGGGATCTCAGCCCCAGTGATGTACTGGCCACACGTATTACCCTCTGTAGGGCCTTGCGGTCGGATGCCAAGTTGTTGCAATACCAAGTGGTGATGCAGCCAGTGAAGATGCTCTCAATGGTGCAGCTGTAAAACGTTTTGAGGATCAGAGAGGCCATGCAAAATCTTTTCAGCCTCCTGAGGGGGAAGAGGCGTTGTTGTGCACTCTTCACGACTGTTTTGATGTGTTTGGACCATGATAGATCCTTAGTGATGTGGATAACGAGGATCTTGAAACTCTCAGCCTGCTCCACTACAGCCCTGTCGATGTGGAGGCGTGCTCTGCCCTCCGTTTCCTGTAGTCCAAGATCAGCTGCTTTGTCTTGCTGACACTGAGGGAGAGGTTTTTGTCCTGGCACCACGCTGCCAGGTCTCTGATCTCCTCTATAGGCTGTTTCATCATCATCTGTGATCAGGCCTACCACTGTCAAGTGGGAAAAAGAAAGGGAGTAAGCACCCACCCCTGAGGGTCGATATTAGGGTTGAATATTTTCCCTGTATTTTACAAATGTTCCATCCCGAGAATAAATCACTTTTCTCCTGGGTAACCCAGTGTTTCCCGCTAAAACTGGAAGTCTCATTCAAAGCATTATAAAGCATAAAAATATGTTTGGATTTGATTGGAGCTTTGATCAGCATGAACATTCAAACCTGACGCTACCTGAGCCTTTGAGCCATATATTAAATACATTTCATGAGCCCTACATTAACAATATTCACTGCGATTCTCTGCCTCTAACCCTATTACAGGGGCTTAGTCACTGGCTTACTGGTGCTCTTTCATAACGTCCTTAGGAGGGGTGCGTCACTTGAGTGGGTTGAGTCACTGATGTGATGTTCCTGTCTGGGTTGCCCCCCTGGGTTGTGCCGTGGAGGCGATCTTTGCGGGCTATTCTCGGCCCTGTCTCAGGATGGTAAGTTGGTGGTTGAAGATATCCCTCTAGTGGTGTGGGGACTGTGCTTTGGCAAAGTGGGTGGGGTTATATCCTTCCTGTTTGGCCCTGTCCGCGACAACTACTGTGATTATTATCATTTGACCATGCTGGTCATTTATGAACATTTGAACATCTTGGCCATGTTCTGTTATAATCTCCACCCGGCACAGCCAGAAGAGGACTGGCCACCCCTCATAGCCTGGTTCCTCTCTAGGTTTCTTCCTAGGTTTTGACCTTTCCAGGGAGTTTTTCCTAGCCAACGTGCTTCTACACCTGCATTGCTTGCTGTTTGGGGATTTAGGCTGGGTTTCTGTACAGCACTTTGAGATATCAGCTGATGTACAAAGGGCTATATAAATACATTTGATTTGATTTGGATTAATCAGAAAAGAACATGCACAGTTCAGTGTTGCTTGCCTTAAAGCAAACACTGCCTTTTTTCCAGTTGCAGGTTTTGTCACATTCATTCCAGCAACATAGAACCCTTCACCCCTCTGAAGCTCGTCAGGGCCAGTCCTGGTCTATCCCTGAATGGGAGACCAAATATAGCTGGAAGTGGTGAAAATAAATACATGTAATGTGTGGAATTTTGAGGGACAAACACGTGAAAAATGTTCATGTTAAACTTCACATGTGTCTGAACACCATGCGCCTGACTTGTGAAATAATGCAACTATTATTTGTATGTTTTTAAGGGTAGCCACAGAAGAGGGTCAGTATGCTGGGATCTGACAGTAAGGCTTCTCTCTTTTCCTGGAAATCACATCATTCCCCCCAACCACCTACACAGACTCATCCCCCAGCGATGTTACTTGTTATGCACTACTATACCACTCCCTCTCCACCCCACTGGCCAGTCCAGCCACATACTGGTGGGAAAGTCTTGTGGTTCGTTGTTATACAATACGTATTCCTCTGTGGTTACGACAGGCTGAAAAAGGTCCACCTCCTCTGTCTCACCTGGTCACCCCATATGAGCTGTAAATCACCTGCTTAGAGTCACCAGAAAGACACACACTCACCAACCTGATGTCACATACATGAGAAGCAAAAAGATCACAATAAACAGGTTTGTATACTATCTCTCCAGAGCTGTGGATAGAGATAAATATGGCTCTGCATCTCTCTATTTGCTGTACATACAGTATTTTATCAGTGTTGACAATGAAGGCTAGTCATGGAAGATTCTTAATCCTTTCTCAGTTGAAACAGCATACACAATGATAGAATATGATGGTTGAATATGATACTGTTACAGAGATAGATAAGCATATAGTGTTCCCAAATAATGAGCTCAGCTACTTTATTAATGAGCAAGTGTTGGTTTGTTTCACCATGGAAACGCAAATACATATTTTCTGCTGTTCTTCTATACTCCTCTCATATCCTTATCACTTTGAGCATATATATGTGTGTGTGTGGTCATGTGTGTTACATTGTTTATCATTTAAAAGATAGACATACTGTATATACATCATTCCTATAGCTTCTTGCTCTGTCCGCAGCCACACTAGGTACAGCATATACTGTACAAGCAAACACTCACCAAATACTATGCATTTAACTTGGTTTGACGGTGTAATGTGCAACCAAACACTGACATCTAATATTCACTGTGCAATATAATGTGATATCCATAACCAAAGGACATCGGAGGTGGCATATGAGATGGACTATACGTTTTAAACAAAAGGAGTAGTGACACAAATCAGACACACACACACACAATGCTAAACCTGTGCCCTCCAGCCTCCCTCCAACCCTCCCATAGTTGTGTGACAGACATATTTTCAGTTATTCTTCAATATTCCTCTTAATGCCCTATCGCTGTGAGAACTTCAACGCTGCATAAGTGTGTGTGTGTGTGTGTGTGTGTGTGTGTGTGTGTGTGTGTGTGTGTGTGTGTGTGTGTGTGTGTGTGTGTGTGTGTGTGTGTGTGTGTGAGTGTGCGTGTGCGTGTGTATTGGAAGTACCGTAGATGCTTTGGCTTAAAGAGATTGAATTGTATCTTGAAAACTACGTTGGTATTATTTAAACATTCTGTTTTGGATTGCACATGCATAATATACTGTCTGTAATCTCCTGACTGAGAAAGCCACACAATCTTTGCATTCAATGGATCAAATATTTAGTTCACGTGAGTTGCGCGCTTGTCCCTTTTATAGTGTAAGCACCTACACATTCGCAACATTCAGTATTATATGATTTTCAGGATGTAATTTAATATCATACGAAATGGATGACGTTGTGCACAATTATCAGGGACCCGTTTTGGGTCGTGAGCACTACTGTCAAAACTACTGGCTGAAATGATACAAAACCTCTGTAGAATTTTTGAGAGAAGGATAGAGAGTTTCTTACTTTGACACTTACCTTTCTCTGAAACCCTGGGCCCACTGTGGGGCCCTCTGAGGGGTGTGTGAGGGGTGTGTGCCTGTGCGTGACACTGTGCCCACCTCTGAGTCACTGACGGCCTTCAGGGTAGTCAAAGGCGATTAATGACCGCAGCTGATGATGAGGTGACGAAAAACGGGAATATGATGGATGAACGTGTGTATGTGCGTCTGTGTGTCTGTGTTCGTGTGTGTGACTGATTCATGGTCGATCCAGCTAGCTAGTGTGTTAATTTCAAAGCCTTCTCTCTCGCCCTCAGGTGTACCACACAACGTGCCATAAACACACGCAACAATCTGTGTTCAATATCCTTTGAAGTGCCAACTTTACATTAAGTCACCCTTTTCATATTGAATCATTCAATAACTGCTTTGATAACCAATATGTACTCACTATAGTTGCATTCCGTTGCACAAATAAATCAAAGTTCCCTGTAATCAGACCTGGGTTCAAATGCTATTTGATATCATATCAAATACTTGTTCTGTGCTTCCACAAGCTTAATAAACCAATAGAATATTCCTACAACTGCAACCCCCGTCCATCTTGCAATCCAGGTAAGCTAGTTGTTGAAAGATGTCTAATAGTATTTTAACCCAGGTCTGCTTGTAACTGATATGGTATATGTGCATTGATGAAGGTGCCATGAAGAATGCCTTCTCAACTCGATATCATCAGTCCACTGACCCCTGGCCGGCATAGTTATCTGAAGGGAGTGGAGGCTAGGCCTAGGATTACAGTTGGTGTGTGCGTGTGTGTATGTGGTTGCCTGCTAGCTTGCATGCGTGTGTGTGTGCGTGCGTGCGTGTGTCAGTGTGTGTGTGTGTGTGTGTGTGTGCGTGCGTGTGTGCGTGTGTGCGTACGTGCTATGAGGTGGCGATAGAGCAGACAGGGAGTAATGCTGGAGACAGCTAGCTGTGCATGTTTATTACATGGTAGTTCCTCTGAAAACTCATGTCGTGTCTTTGGCTATGCCAGATGAAGTGATATGACATGCTATTCTATAAAATAATTTCTCTGTAATTAATATGACCTGATTAAGCTAATCAGGTAAATGTAATTAACTAGAAAGTTGGGGCACCACGAAATATAATGTTTATAGAGCTGTTATCTTCCGAATAAACTCTTAAAGACCTAGTAATCCTTTACATCGATAGCAGTCAATATTTAATCGTCACTTTATTCAGTCTCATCTGAAAGTTGGATATCCTTGGTTATCTTCACGAACCCTGGCTAACAAGTTGAATCAGCAATACAAAATTTGGTTTAATTATTTATTTACTAAATACCTAAATAATCACACAGAATTGCATCTACACAGAATGGATCATACATTGATTACAAATTATGTCATAAAGAAAACGTCCCTGGTGGACGGAGCCGACACGACAGCTGGTTACACAAAGGAAAGGGGTTTGGGTTTGAATGAAAGAGTGGGAAGACTGAGAACAAAAATGTTTTGTGTCCATATCTTATGCTATCGTAAATACAGTATCTTATGCATTCTAAATAACCACCCATTTGAAAAAGGAGAACGCAATAAATATTTACTCTGAGCTGCGCTAAGGTAGATTGTTCGTAGATGGGAGTCCGGGTGGTCCAGCATGGATCTCTGGGCCTCTGAAGACTATCTAGTGGTGCACTGGAGTGTGGTAGAATGGACAGTCTGTTTCCTCCTCTCCTAGCCCACGTTTAGCGGACGGATGGGGTAGCACTTCTTTAGTGAATAAAAGTTCAAAGTTCATACCAAGTTGCCATACTTTAAGCTCATGCTATAATAAGCAGTGCAGAATAGTATATATATATACAGTATATATATATATATTGTATATATTACAAAATTGTAACACAAGCAATAAATACACAATGTCCAATGATAGCGTGGCTTTCTACTTCGATGTGCAGGGATACAAGACAACTGAGGTAGATACAGGGGTAAAGTGACTTGGCAACAGGATGGGTAATAGTCAGTAGCAGAGACATATGTGATGAATGTGGAAGTGTGTGTGTTGTGAATGTGTGCCTGTGTATTCATATTATGTGTGAGTGAGTGAGTGAGTGAGTGAGTGAGTGAGTGAGTGAGTGAGTGAGTGAGTGAGTGAGTGAGTGAGTGAGTGAGTGAGTGAGTGAGTGAGTGAGTGAGTGAGTGAGTGAGTGAGTGAGTGAGTGTTGGAGTATGCATGAGTATGTGTCAGTATGAGTCCAGTGTGTGTGCAAGAAGAGTTGGTGCAAAAAGGGTCCGTGTAGCTATTTGGGTAAGTATTTAGCAGTCCTATGGCTTGGGGTTAGAAGTTGTTCAGGAGCCTTTTCTTTACAGACTTAGCGCTCCGGTACTGTTTTCCATACGGAAGCAGAGAGAACAGTTTATGTCTTGGGTGGCTGGAGTCTTTTAACATTTTTAGGGCCTTCTTCTGACACCGCCTGGTATAGAGGTCCTGGATGGCAAGGAGTTCAACCACAGTGATGTACTTTGTTGTACGCACTACCCTCTGTAGCGCCTGTTGGATGGCGAGCAGTTGCCATACCAAGTGGTGATGCAGCCAGTCAAGATACTCTCAATGGTGCAGCTGTCAAAAGTTTTGAGGATCTGAGGGCCCATTCCAAATATTTTTCAGCCTCCTGAGAGGGAAGAGGCGTTGTTATGCCCTCTTCACAACTGTGTTGGTGTGTTTGGACCATGATATGTCCTTAGCGATCTGTACACCGAGGAACTTGAAGCTCTCGACCCGCTCCACTACAGCCTGTCGATGTGAATGGGGGCGTGTTTGGCCCTTCATTTCCTTTAGTCCGTAATAAGCTCCTTTGTCTTGCCAATGTTGAGGGAGAGGTTGTTGTCCTGGCATGACACTGCCAGGTCTCTGACCTCTTCCCTATAGGATGTCTCATCGTCTTTGGTGATCAGGCTGACCACCATCTTATCATCTGCAAACTTGATTATGGTGTTGCAGTCGTGTGCGGCCACACAGTCGTGGGTGAACAGGGAGTACAGGAGGGGACTAAGCACTCACCCATGAGGGGTCACTGTGTTGAGGGTCAGCGTGGTGGATGTGTTGTTGTCTATCCTCACCACCTGGGGGAGGCCCGTCAGGAAGTCCAGAATCCACTTGCAGAGGGAAGTGCTCTGAGTACGCGTCCTGGTTTTCCATCTGGCCCTGCTGTCTTGTGAATGTTAACCTTTTTAAAAGCGGCAGCTCTAGCCTTTAGCTTAGTGCAGATGTTGCCTGTATTCCATGGCTTCTGGTTGGGATATGTACGTACTGTACGTCTATAGTCAATGCACTTATTAATGATGCCATCAATATATCCCAGAACGTATTCCAGTCTGTGCTAGCGAAACAGTCCTGTAGCTTAGCATCTACTCAGACTTCCTGTTTGAGTTTCTGCTTGTAAGCAGGAATCAGGAGGACAGAGTTATGGTCAGATTTGCCAAATGGAGGGTGAGAGCTTTGTATGCATCTCTGTGTGTGGTGAACTTCAGTTATTTTTCCTCTAGTTGCACAGGTGACACGCTGGTAGTAATGAAGTAAAGCAGATTGTTCTGCATTAAAATCACTGGCTGCTAGGAGCTCCGCCTCTGGATGTGCTTTTTCTTTTTTGCTTATGTCCTTATACAGCTCGTTGAGTGTGGTCTTATTACCATCATTGGTTTGTGGTGGTAATTAGATAGCTACGAAAAATATAGATGACAACTCTCTTGGCAACTGGTATGTTCTACAGTTTCTACAGTTAGTCTAACTCAGATGAGCAGAACCTTGATACTTCCTTATTATTAGAGATTGCGCACCAGTCTGATGACAAAGAGACACACCCTACCCCCACCCTCACATGTCTTACCCGACGCTGCTGTTCTGTCCTGCTAATGCATGGATTACCCAACTAACTGTATAGGTCCGTGGGGTGACGCTGAGTTGGCCTAGCTTCGCCTGGGTTAGGGAGGACTTGGCCGGCAGGGATGTCCTTGTCTCATCGCGCACCAGTGACTCCTGTGGCGGGCCGTGCGCAGTGCACGCTAACCAAGGTTGCCAGGTGCACGGTGTTTCCTCCGGCACATTGGTGCGGCTGGCTTCCGTGTTGGATGCGCGCTGTGTTAAGAAGCAGTGCGGCTTGGTTGGGTTGTGTATCGGAGGACGCATGACTCAACCTTCGTCTCTCCCGAGCCCGTACGGGATTTGTAGAGATGAGACAAGATAGTAGCTACTAAAACAATTGGATACCACGAAATTGGGGAGAAAAATGGGTAAAATAAAAAATATATATATATATAAATATTTTTCCACCGGCATAGGTGTCATAAATTCACAAATAGCAATTAAATATTTACTTATTTTTTGAAAATCTTACTCTGATTTGTCATCCAAAGGGTCCCAGCTATAACATGTAGTGTAGTTTTGTTAGATAAAATCCTTCCTTATATCCCAAATAGTCAGTTTAGTTGGCAATATTTGAGTAATCCACTCGTTCAACATGGCAAAGATAGGAATCCAAAAATCTACCCTTAAACTTTGTTTCAACAAGTCAAAATACGTTTCTGTTTAATCCTCAGAAAACCTAAAATGGAATCAAACAATAATATTTATTACGGAAAGAAGTATGTTCAATAGGAAACCAATATTATCAGGTGTGCGTTGTCTTCATGTCGCGCGCACACACGAATTTCCAAGACTGTGTCCCTGTGGTAAAACTCATTATTCTTACTTGTTTTGGAAACAACAAGCCTGAAACATGGAGCATTGAGTTCTGACACCTAGTGGAAACCATAGGAATTGCATACTGGGAGCTAGATTTAATTATTTCCCTATACGTTCCATTGCAAAAGCATGGGCTCTCAAAAAAAAAAAATTTTTTTTTGTTGTTCTATTTTCTCCTAACATATCTATTGCGTTATAGACTCCTACATTATTTTAACATTTCTACAAACTACAAAGTGTCTTCATTCCAATGGGATCAGTTATATGCCTATTCTTGCTTCAGGACCTGAGCAACAGGCAGTTTACTTTGGGCACGTCAGTCAGGCGGAAATTGAGAAAAAGGACCCTAGCCTGAAGAAGTTTTAACAGGTGTGCCTTAATTTGTGGAATTTCTTTCCTTCTTAATTAATAATGAGAAGTCTATCTTTAATTCTGTGAATAACACTATCTTTTATCAATGTTTATTTTGAGTATTTCTGCCAAAATCACCAGATGTTTTGGAATCAAAACATTACTGCACGTAAGGCGCCAATGTAAACAGAGATTTTTGGATATAAATATGCACATTATCGAACAAATCATACATGTATTGTGTAACATGATGTCCTATGAGTGTCATCTGATGAAGATCATCAGAGGTTAGTGATTCATTTTATCTATATTTCTGCTTTTTGTGACTACTATCTTTGTCTGGAAAAATGGCAGTGTGTTTTTTTGACTTGGCTATGACCTAACACAATCACATGTTTATCTGTAAAGCATTTTTGAAATCAGACACGATGGGTAGATTAACTTCTTCGATATAGGGGGCGCTCTTTTAATTTTTGGATAAAAAAATGTTCCCGTTTTAAACAAGATATTTTTTCACAAAAAGATGCTCGACTATGCATATAATTGACAGCTTTGGAAAGAAAACACTCTGACGTTTCCAAAACGATAAAGATATTATCTGTGAGTGCCACAGATCTGATGCTACAGGCGAAACCAAGATGAAATTTCAAACAGGAAATGGCCCAGATTTTGAAGGCGCTGTGTTCCAATGTCTCCTTATATGGCTGTGAATGCGCCAGGAATGAGCCTACACTTTCTGTCATTTCCCCAAGGTGTCTGCAGCATTGTGACGTATTTGTAGGCATATCATTGGAAGAGACTACATTTACCAGGTGCCCGCTTGGTGTCCTCCGTCGAAATTATTGCGTAATCTCCAGCTGCGTGCATTTTTCCATTTGCTCCAGAGGAGAAACCCAACTGCCACGAATGATTTATCATCGAATAGATATCTGAAAAACACCTTGAGGATTGATTCTAAACAACGTTTGCCATGTTTCTGTCGATATTATGGAGTTAATTTGGAAAAAAGTTTGGCGTTGTAATGACTGAATTTTCTGGTTTTTTCTTAGCCAAACGTGATGAACAAAACGGAGCGATTTCTCCTACACAAATAATCTTTTTGGAAAAACTGAACATTTGCTATCTAACTGAGAGTCTCCTCATTGAAAATATCCGAAGTTCTTCAAAGGTAAATAATTTTATTTGAATGCTTTTCTTGTTTTTGTGAAAATGTTGCCTGCTGAATGCTAGGCTTAATGCTATGCTAGCTATCAATACTCTTACACAAATGCTTGTGTAGCTATGGTTGAAAAGCATATTTTGAAAATCTGAGATGACAGTGTTGTTAACAAAAGGCTAAGCTTGTGAGTGAATATATTTATTTCATTTGCGATTTTCATGAATAGTTAACGTTGCGTTATGGTAATGAGCTTGAGGCTATGATTACGCTCCCGGATACGGGATTGCTCGACGCAAGAAATTAACAAGATGTTTATCTTTCATTTGCTGTATTGGACTTGTTAATGTATGAAAGTTACATATTTTAAAAAAAATGCTAGAAAGGTTAATGTAACCGCTGTGTCGGATTTCAAAAAAAGTTTACGGAAAAAGCATAATCTGAGAACGGCACTCAGAACCCAAAACGCCATTTTGGAATCAACAAAGTTAGAAACAACACCATAAATATTCACTTACCTTTGATGATCTTCATCAGAAGGCACTCCCGGGAATCCCAGTTCGACAATAAATGAATGATGTGTTCCATAAAGTTCCATCATTTATGTCCAAATAGCCACTTGTTGTTAGCTTGTTCAGCCCAGTAATCCATCTTCATGAGGTGCAGGCACTTCATCCAGACAAAAACTCGAAAAGTTCTGTTACAGTCCTTTAGAAACATGTCAAACGATGTATGGAATCAATCTTTAGGATGTTTTTAACCAAAAACATCAATAATGTTCCGAACGGAGAATTCCATTGTCTGTAGAAAAGCACTGGAACGAGAGGTAACTCTGTCAGGAGCACGCGCCATGAGACCGAGGCTCTCTGGCAGACCACTGACTCAAAGAGGTCTTATGATCCCCTCCTTTATAGTAGAATCCTAATTCAAGTTTTTAAAGGTGTTTGACATCTAAGTGGAAGCCGTAGGAAGTGCAACTTTGTCCATATCTCAATGTGTATTCGGTAGGCAAAGCTTTGAAAAACTACAACCCTCAGATGTCCCACTTCCTGGTTGGATTATTCTCAGGTTTTTGCCTGCCATATGAGTTATATTCACAGACCTCATTCAAACAGTTTTAGAAACTTCAGAGTGTTTTCTATCCAACACTAATAATAATATGCATATATTAGCATCTGGGACAGAGTTGGAGGCAGTTCACTCTGGGCACGCTATTCATCCAAAAGTGAAAATGCTGCCCCCTATCCCAAAAGGTTTAATACGTTTGAGCCAATCGATACATCAACATCAACTGCTCAGAGGAGTCTGCGTGAATCAGGCCTTCATGGTCGAATTGCTGCAAAGAAACCACTACTAAAGGACACCAACAGGAAGAAGAGACTTGCTTGGGCATAGAAAAACGAGCAATGGACATTAGACCGGTGGAAATCTGTCCTTTGGTCTGATGATTCCAAATGTGTCTTTGTGAGATGCAGAGTAGGTAAACGGATGATCTCTGCATGTGTGGTTCTCACCATGAAGCATGGAGGAGGAGGTGTGATGGTGTGGGGGTGATTTGCTGGTGACACTGTCTGTGATTTATTTAGAATTCAAGGGACACTTAACCAGCATGGCTACCACAGCATTCTGCAGCGATAGCCATTCCATCTGGTTTGTGCTTAGTGGGACTATCATTTGTTTTTCAACAGGAAAATTACCCAACACACCTCCAGGCTGTATAAGGGCTATTTGAGCCCATACACAGGGCTCAAATAGAGTGATGGAGTGCTGCATCAGATGACCTGGCCTCCACAATCACCTGACCTCAACCGCAGAGTGAAGGAAAAGCAGCCAACAAGTGCTCATCATATGTGCGAACTCCTTCAAGACTGTTGGAAAGCATTCCAGGTGAAGCTGGTTGAGAGAATGCCAAGCGTGTGCAAAACTGCCATCAAGGCAAAGGATGGCTACTTTGAAGAATCTCAGATATAAAATGTATTTTGATTTGTTTAACACTTTTTGGTTAATACATGATTCCATATGTGTTATTTCATAGTTTTGATGTCTTCACTATTATTCTACAATGTAGAATATAGTAAAAATAAAGAAATACTCTTGAATGAGTAGATGTGTCCAAACTTTAAACTGGTACTGTATGCAAAATATTTTAAACATACTGTAGCTGGGGTTTAATGTGGTCTAAACTCAGTGCTCTTGAATGTGAGACAAGGCTAAATAAATGAACTGAATTGAAATGAGCCCCATCCCTCAACTTCATAGCAAACCAAGTGTTTATTGAAAAACATATCTACGTGTCTTTATCGTAAATTAACATGTTAGAAATGTTTTATAACTCTTTATTGAGAACCTTCAATGATGTGTGGCCACTTTGATGTTGGTATAACATAAATGTCTTTGACACCGCTGGCCTAAGATGCCAGACTTACTGAAGACTTTCCTGTTTAGCTGGGTTTAGTTGTGATTTAAGGTGCTGACTGATCTCTCAGAGTATGTGGTGTTGTTGATGTGTAAATGTGTTTATATTTGTTTTGGTTGGAAGAGAAGTCTGTAAATGTATATTTATAGGTGTATAAATTGGACTGCCGCGATGGAGCTGGCTGTGAACTGATGGACTGTTTGGTGTTAGTTTGAGAGCTGGACGGACACACACACACACACACACACACACACACACACACACACACACACACACACACACACACACACACTTATGCAGCATCTTCAATGCAATGAAAATATGTCTGTCACACAACTATAGGAGGGTTGGAGGGAGGCTGGAGGGCACAGGTTTAGCATTGTGTGTGTGTGTCTGGTTTGTGTCACTACCTCTTTTGTTTAAAACGTATAGTCCATCTCATATGCCACCTCCGATGTTCTTTGGTTATGGATATCACATTATTTTGCACAGTGAATATTAGATGTCAGTGTTTGGTTGCACATTACACCGTCAAACCAAGTTAAATGCATAGTATTTGGTGAGTGTTTGCTTGTACAGTATATGCTGTACCTAGTGTGGCTGCGGACAGAGCAAGAAGCTATAGGAATGATGTATATACAGTATGTCTATCTTTTAAATGATAAACAATGTAACACACATGACCACACACACATATATATGCTCAAAGTGATAAGGCTATGAGAGGAGTATAGAAGAACAGCAGAAAAAATGTATTTGCGTTTCCATGGTGAAACAAACCAACACTTGCTCATTAATAAAGTAGCTAAGCTCATTGTTTGGGAACACTATATGCTTATCTATCTCTGTAACAGTATCATATTCAACCATCATATTCTATCATTGTGTATGCTGTTTCAACTGAGAAAGGATTAAGAATCTTCCATGACTAGCCTTCATTGTCAACACTGATAAAATACTGTATGTACAGCAAATAGAGAGATGCAGTGCCATATTTATCTCTATCCACAGCTCTGGAGAGATAGTATACAAACCTGTTTATTGTGATCTTTTTGCTTCTCATGTATGTCACATCAGGTTGGTGAGTGTGTCTTTCTGGTGACTCTAAGCAGGTGATTTACAGCTCATATGGGGTGACCAGGTGAGACAGAGGAGGTGGACCTTTTTCAGCCTGTCGTAACCACAGAGGAATACGTATTGTATAACAACGAACCACAAGACTTTCCCACCAGTATGTGGCTGGACTGGCCAGTGGGGTGGAGAGGGAGTGGTATAGTAGTGCATAACAAGTAACATCGCTGGGGGATGAGTCTGTGTAGGTGGTTGGGGGGAATGATGTGATTTCCAGGAAAAGAGAGAAGCCTTACTGTCAGATCCCAGCATACTTGACCCTCTTATGTGGCTACCCTAAAAACATACAAATAATAATTGCATTTTTTCACAAGTCAGGCGCATGGTGTTCAGACACATGTGAAGTTTAACATGATCATTTTTCAGGTGTTTGTCCCTCAAAATTCCACACATTACATGTATTTATTTTCACCACTTCCAGCTACATTTGGTCTCCCATCCAGGGATAGACCAGGACTGGCTCTGATGAGCTTCAGAGGGGTGAAGGGTGCTATGTTGCTGGAATGAATGTGACAAAACCTGCAACTGGAAAAAAGAAAGTGTTCGCTTTAAGGCAAGCAACACTGAACTGTGCATGTTCTTTTCTGATTCATCCTGGTTTGAAGCATATTCATAATTCTATTCCATATAATACAGTACAGTAATACAGTTCAAACAAAAATATTAGCCTACTGGAGCTTGTTTAATTTATTTATCCAGAGAGCATACAACTAGCTACATCTATGGGCTTTTATGTTTTTCTGTGTTGCGTAATGTGCAATAGCCTACAGTATATAATATATGTGTTGCATAATGGCACAATCATTTAGGCTTTTGGGGGCTTGGGATCATTAAATATTGTTAATGTAGGGCTCATAAAATGTATTTAATATATGGCTCAAAGGCTCAGCTAGCGTCAGGTTTGAATGTTCATGCTGATCAAAGCTCCAATCAAATCCAAACATATTTATATGCTTCATAATGCTTTTGAATGAGACTTCCAGTTTTAGCGGGAAACACTGGGTTACCCAGGAGAAAAGTGATTTATTCTCGGGATGGTGGCGAATCGCATCTCTGCATGTCTGGCAGACATATCAGTGTGGATGACGGATCACCACCTCAAGCTGAACCTCGGCAAGACGGAGCTGCTCTTCCTCCCGGGGAAGGACTGCCCGTTCCATGATCTCGCCATCACGGTTGACAACTCCATTGTGTCCTCCTACCAGAGCGCTAAGAACCTTGGCGTGATCCTGGACAACACCCTGTCGTTCTCAAATAACATCAAGGCGGTGGCCCGTTCCTGTAGGTTCATGCTCTACAACATCCGCAGAGTACGACCCTGCCTCACACAGGAAGCGGCGCAGGTCCTAATCCAGGCACTTGTCATCTCCCGTCTGGATTACTGCAACTCGCTGTTGGCTGGGCTCCCTGCCTGTGCCATTAAACCCCTACAACTCATCCAGAATGCCGCAGCCCGTCTGGTGTTCAACCTTCCCAAGTTCTCTCACGTCACCCCGCTCCTCCGCTCTCTCCACTGGCTTCCAGTTGAAGCTCGCATCCGCTACAAGACCATGGTGCTTGCCTACGGAGCTGTGAGGGGAACGGCACCTCAGTACCTCCAGGCTCTGATCAGGCCCTACACCCAAACAAGGGCACTGCGCTCATCCACCTCTGGCCTGCTCGCCTCCCTACCACTGAGGAAGTACAGTTCCCGCTCAGCCCAGTCAAAACTGTTCGCTGCTCTGGCCCCCCAATGGTGGAACAAACTCCCTCACGACGCCAGGACAGCGGAGTCAATCACCCCCTTCCGGAGACACCTGAAACCCCACCTCTTTAAGGAATACCTAGGATAGGATAAAGTAATCCTTCTCACCCCCCCCTTAAAAGATTTAGATGCACTATTGTAAAGTGGCTGTTCCACTGGATGTCATAAGGTGAATGCACCAATTTGTAAGTCGCTCTGGATAAGAGCGTCTGCTAAATGACTTAAATGTTAAATGTAAATACAGGGAAAATATTCAACCCTAATATTGACCCTCAGGGGTGGGTGCTTAGTCCCCTTCTTAGTCCCACTTGACAGTGGTAGGCCTGATCACAGATGATGATGAAACAGCCTATAGAGGAGATCAGAGACCTGGCAGCGTGGTGCCAGGACAAAAACCTCTCCCTCAGTGTCAGCAAGACAAAGCAGCTGATCTTGGACTACAGGAAACGGAGGGCAGAGAACACCTCCATTCACATCGACAGGGCTGTAGTGTAGCAGGCTGAGAGTTTCAAGATCCTTGTTATCCACATCACTAAGGATCTATCATGGTCCAAACACATCAAAACAGTCGTGAAGAGTGCACAACAACGCCTCTTCCCCCTCAGGAGGCTGAAAAGATTTTGCATGGCCTCTCTGATCCTCAAAACGTTTTACAGCTGCACCATTGAGAGCATCTTCACTGGCTGCATCACCACTTGGTATTGCAACAACTTGGCATCCGACCGCAAGGCCCTACAGAGGGTAATACATATGGCTAGCACATCACTGGGGCTGAGATCCCTGCTATCCAGGACCTCTGTACCTGGCGGTGTCAGAGGAAGGCCCTAAAAATTGTTGAAGGCTCCAGGCACCCAAATCATAGAATATTCTCTTTGCTACCGCACAGCAAGCGGTACCGATACACCAAGTCTGGAACTGACTGGACCATGAACAGCTTCTTCCCCTCCAAGCCATAAGACTGCTAAATAGTTAGTCCGGGTAGTTATATGGTTAACTATTTCACTATCGTTTTGCTCTATTTTTTGACTCGTCACCTACGCTGCTACTACTCTTTACAGTCTGGCACTTTATTCCTAGTTAGTACCTTCAGAAAGTATTCATTTGTTAAATAGTTTTTTTTTCTCACCCCCCTGAAAACAAGGGTTTATTAACTTGAATTTATTGATAATTAAATACAGAAATATCGAACTCCAGTGTAGATTTGGTGTTTTAGGTGATTGTCCTGCTGAAATATGAAGAGTGTTACTCACTGATAGTGTCGGATTTGCACCAAACATTTGTATTCAGAATTATTATTATTTTTTTGCAGTATTACATTTTATCACACATATACACACAATACCCCACAGTGACAATGTGAAAACATGTTTTTACAAAGTTTTTTAAATGTATTATTCACCTTTGGTGGCCGTTACAGGTTTGAGTTTTTTGGGGTAAGTCTCTAAGAGCTTTGCACTCCTGGATTGTACAATATTATTATTTTCATAGTTCTTCCTCTGTCAAGTTGATTGTTGATCATTGCTAGACATTTTCAAGTCTTGCATAGATTTCAAAGACGATTTAAGTCAAACTGTAACTAGGCTACTCAGGAACACTCAATGTCATCTTGATCAGCAACTCCAGTGTAGATTTGGACAGTTTTTTTTTTATCTCACAAGAAAACTCCCTAGTCCTTGTCATTCACAAGCATAACTATAACACGATGCAGCCACCACCATGCTTCAAAATATGAATATTGGTAATCAGTGATGTGTAGTGTTGCATTTAGCTTTGTATTCAGGACAAAAAGTTCATTTCTTTGTCACATTTTTTTTCCAGTATTACTTAAGTGCCTTGTTGCAAACAGGATGCATGTTTTGGAATATGTTTATTCTGTACAGGCTTCCTTCTTTTCACTATGTCATTTAGTTTAGTATTGTGGAGTAACTACAATGTTGTTGATAAATCCTCAGTTGTAATGCGGTGTGTGCTGGTGGCAGGGAAGTCAGGCGCAGGAGAATGAACTTGGTAAAAACGGAGCTGTTTATATAACATGGAACGAACGGAGTAAGCCGGGGCCTCCTCGATGTCCAGAGGGGGGGGGGGACATCCCACACCTCAGACTCCTGGAGTGGGCCAGCCACCACCGGCCTGAGGAGAGACACATGGAACGAGGGGTTAAGGCGGTAATCGGAGGGAAGCTGTAACCTATAACATACCTTGTTCACTCTCCTCAGGACTTTAAATGGCCCCACAAACCGCCTGACCCAGCTTCCGGCAGGGCAGGCGAAGGGGCAGGTTTCAGGTCGAAAGCCAGACCCGATCCCCTGGTGCGAACACCGGGGCCTCACTGTGGTGACGGTCTGCACCCAATTTCTGCGCTGAACCAGTCGTCCACTGCAGGAGCCTTCATCTGACTCTGATGCCAAGGAGCCAGAACCGGCTGATACTCCAATACACACTGGAAGGGGGTGAGGTTTGTGGAGGAGTGGGCCATCTCTGCCCAGGGCACGAACGCTGCCCACTCCCCCGGGCGGTCCTGGCAATAGGACCTCAGAAACCTACCCACATCCTGGTTTACTCTCTCCACCTGCCCGTTACTCTCAGGGTTAAAACCTGAGGTAAGGCTAACCGATACCCCCAGATGTTCCATGAACGCCTTCCAGACCCTTGAAGTGAACTGGGGACCTCGATCAGACACTATATCCTCAGGCACCCCGTAGTGCCGGAAGACGTGAGTAAACAAGGCCTCTGCAGTCTGTAGGGCCGTAGGGAGACCGGGCAGAGGGAGGAGATGGCAGGACTTAGAGAAACGATCCACAGTGACCAGGATAGTGGTGTTTCCCTGTGAAGGAGGAAGATCAGTCAGGGCTTTGTACGCAATGCCTGCTCAATGTCTGCGTCCAGCTCCCACACTACCGATGCTACCAGGCAAGAGGCCGGGAGTATGGGAGTTGGATCCATGGGCCGCTCCTCTGTGTCATACAGCCGGGACAATGCTTCTGCCTTAACATTTTGAGAGCCTGGTCTGTATGAAAGGGTAAATACAAAACGGGTGAAAAACATGACCCGCCTTGCCTGGCGAGGGTTCAGTCTCCTCGCCGCCTGGATGTACTCCAGATTACGGGGGTCAGTCCAGATGAGAAATGGGTGTTTAGCCCCCTCAAGCCAATGTCTCCACGCCTTCAAGGCCCTGACGACAGCCAACAGCTCCCGGTCCCCCACATAGTTTCGCTACGCCGGGCTGAGCTTCTTCGAGAAGAAGACACAGGGGCGGAGCTTCGGTGGTGTACCCGAGCGCTGAGAGAGGACCGTTCCTATCCCAGCCTAGGACGCGTCCACCTCCACTATGAACGCCAAAGAGGGATCCGGATGGGCCAGCACGGGAGCTCTCAGGTGACTAAAAGCCCTGTCCGCCTCAGCTGACTACTGCAAGTGCACCGGGCCCCCCTTCAGCAGTGAGGTAATGGGAGCTGCCACCTGACCAAAACCCCGGATAAACCTCCGGTAGTAATGGGAAAACCCTAAGAACCACTGCACCTTCTTTACCGTGGTGGGAGTCAGCCAATCACGCACGGCTGCAATGTGGTCACTCTCCATCTCCACCCCTGAAGTGGAAATGCGATACCCTAGGAAGGAGACGGACTGTTGGAAGAACAGGCATTTCTCAGCCTTGACGTACAGGTCATGCTCCAACAGGCGACCAAGCACTCTGCGCACCAGGGACACATGCTCAGAGCGTGTAGCGGAGTATATCAAGATCTCATCAATATACACCACTACACCCTGCCCATGCAGGTCCCTGAAAATCTTGTCTACCAAGACTTGGAAGACAGATGGCGCATTCATCAACCCGTACAGCATGACGAGACACTCACAGTGCCCAGAGGTGGTACTGAGAGCCGTCTTCCACTCGTCTCCCTCTCGGATATGCACCAGGTTGTAAGCGCTCCTGAGATCTGGAGATCTGGTGAAGAAGCGCACCCCTTGCATTGTAGCTATAAGCTGTAGCGGGTAACTATACCTCACAGTGATCTGATTCAGACCCCGATAGTCAATACACGGGCGCAGACCCCCATCCTTCTTATTCACAAAAAAGAAACTCGGAGGCGGGTGAAGTGGAGGACCGAATGTACCCCTGACGCAGGGATTCGGAGACCTATGTTTCCATAGCCTCCGTATCTGCCTGTGAGAGGGGATACACATGACTCCTGGGAAGTGCAGCGTCTACCAGGAGGTCTATCGCACAATCACCCCGTAGATGAGGTGGTAATTGAATTGCCTTCTTTTTGGAGAAGGCGAGGGCCAAATCAGCATATTCAGGGGGAATGCGCACGGTGGAGACCTGGTCTGGACTCCCCACCGTTGTAGCACCTAATGAAACCCCTAAACACCTACCTGAGCACTCTCGCAACCACCCCGTGAGAGCCCTCTGTGGCCAAGAAACAGTGGGGTTATGACAGGCTAACCAGGGTAGGCCTAGCACCACGGGAAATGCAGGAGAGTCAATGAGAAAGAGACTAATTCTCTTCGTATGACCCCTCTGCGCTACCATACCCAAAGGCGCGGTGACCTCCCTAATCACCCCTGACCCTAATGGTCGACTGTCTAAGGCGTGAACGGGGGAGGGCACATCCACGGGAAAAATGGGGGTCCCTAAACTATGAGCTAACGCTCTATCAATAAAATTCCCAGCTGCGCCTGAATCTACGAGCGCCTTATGCTGGGAATATGGGGAAAACTCAGGAAAAGTGACAGACACAAACATATGTGCAACAGAGGGCTCTAGGTGAGCATGGTGCCAGCTCACCTGGCGTGACGCCAGAGCGCCCTGCCTGTTGCCTCGATTCCCAGTGGAACCAACCCGGCACCGACCGGCAGTGTGACCTCTGAGGCCACAGATGGTGCACGAGCGGGAACCCCCTCCGGTCTCCTTGCGCACCGCCCCTCCCAGCTCCATCGGTATCGGCGAGGGGGTGCAGAAGGATGGAACTACCAGACTCCAATCTGGAAGTCCGCGAGTAGCCAGCAGGTTGTCCAGCCGGATGGACAGATCCACCAGCTGGTCGAACGTGAGGGTGGTGTCTCTGCAGACCAGCTCCCGACGGACGTCCTCTCGCAGACTGCAAAGATAATTGTCGATCAGGGCACTGTCGTTCCATCCCGCGCCGGCAGCAGCTGGTCGAAAGTACATCTCCCTCTCTCCACACGGCGTTGGACCATTCCAGGGCTCTCCCGGTGAGGCACGAGACGAGGGCGTACACTCTCTCACGGTCCGATGGAGCCGGGTGGATGATGGCCAGATAAAGGTTCAACTGCAACAAAAACCCATGGTAGTTCGCAGCCCTCCCGTCGTACTGCTGGGGTAAGGAGAGACGGATTCCACTTGGTTCAGGCGGGAAAGGGGCGCTCAAGAGAGACCCCGGTTGGGCTGGTGGAGATGCTGGAAAAACTCCCTGTCTCTCCCAGCGGTCCATAGTTTGGACAACACGATCCATGGCAGTGCTAATTTGGTAAAGCATTGCTGCATTCTCCTGGATGCACTTCTCCATCTCAATGGCCGGGGTATCCTCTCCTGCTGACTCCATAGTGTGGTCAGAGATTCTGTAATGCGGTGCGTGCTGGTGGCAGGGAAGTCAGGCGCAGGAGAATGGTGTGTACGAAGACGAGACAAAACAAATGAAAAATGGGTCAATGATGGCTAGAAGGTCAGTGACGTCGACCGCCAAACACCACCCGAACAAGGAGAGGGACCGACTTCGGCGGAAGTCAGTTTTCTCATATCACGACCATTAAACTCTGTAACGGTTTTAAAATCACCATTGGCCTCATGGTGAAATCCCTGAGCAGTTTCTTTTCTCTCCGGTAACTGGGTTAGGAAGGACTCCTGTATCTTTGCTGTGACAGGGTGTATTGATACACCATCCAAAGCCGAATTGCTAACTTCACCGTGCTCGAAAGGATATTCAGACTCTGCTTTATTTTTTTACACATCTACCAATCAGTGCAATTCTCTGCAAGCATTAAAAAACCTCCCTGGTCTTTGTGGTTGAATCTGTGCTTAACATTCACTACTCGGTTGAAGGACTTGACAGATAATTGTATGTGTAGGGTACATAGAAATAATTATTATTGAATATGGAATGAGTTCATGCAACTTATTATGTGATATGTTAAGCACATTTTTAGTCCAGAATTTATTTAGTCTTGTCATAACAAAAAGGTGAAATACTTATTGAATTAAGACATTTTATTAAAAAATAAAAATCTACAAGCAAAATTCCGCTTTGACATTATGGTTTTCTATTTCCGGCGTCGACAGAGATGGCCGCCTCGCTTCGCGTTCCTAGGAAACTATGCAGCTTTTTGTTTTTTTACGAGTTATTTCTTACATTGGTACCCCAGGTAATCTTAGGTTTCATTACATACAGTCGGGAAGAACTACTGAATATAAGAGCAACGTCAACTCACCATCAATACGACCAGGAATATGACTTTCCCGAAGCGGATCCTGTGTTCTGCCTTCCACCCAGGACAACGGAATGGATCCCAGCCTGCGACCCAAAACAAAGACGTCGTAAAAGAGGGAAGCATAGCGGTGTTCTGGTCAGGCTCCGGAGACGGGCACATCGCGCACCACTCCCTAGCATACTACTCGCCAATGTCCAGTCTCTTGACAACAAGGTTGATTAAATCTGAGCAAGGGTAGCATTCCAGAGGGACATCAGAGACTGTAACATTCTTTGCTTCACGGAAACATGGCTCACTCGAGAGACGCTAACGGAATCGGTGCAGCCAGCTGGTTTCTTCACGCATCGCGCCGACAGAAACAAACATCTTTCTGGTAAGAAGAGGTGCGGGGGCGTATGCCTTATGATTAACGAGACGTGGTGTGATCACAACAACATACAGGAACTCAAGTCCTTCTGTTCACCTGACTTAGAATTCCTCACAATCAAATGTTGTCCACATTATCTTCAAAGGGAATTATCTTCGATTATAATCACAGCCGTATATATTCACCCCCAAGCAGACACATCGATGGCCCTGAACAAGCTTTATTTGACTCTTTGCAAACTGGAAACCGCATATCCTGAGGCTGCATTCATTGTAGCTGGGGATTTTAACAAGGCTAATCTGAAAACAAGACACCCTAAATTGTATCAGCATATCGATTGCGCAACCAGGGCTGGTAAAACCGTGGATCATTGCTATTCTAACTTCTGCAACGCATATAAGGCCCTCCCCCGCCATCCTTTCGGAAAAGCTGACCACGACTCCATTTTGTTGCTCCCTGCCTACAGACAGAAACTAAAACAAGAAGCTCCCGCGCTCAGGTCTGTTCAACGCTGGTCCGACCAATCTGATTCCACGCATCAAGACTGCTTCGATCACGCCGACTGGGATATGTTCCGCATTGCATCCAACAACAACATTGACAAATACGCTGATTCGGTGAGAGAGTTCATTAGAAAGTGCATTGATGATGTCGTTCCATAGCAACGATTAAAACATTCCCAAACCAGAAACCGTGGATTGATCGCAGCATTCGTGTGAAACTGAAAGCGCGAACCACTGCTTTTAACCAGGGAAAGGTGACCGGAAACATGACCGAATACAAACAGTGTAGCTGTTCCCTCCGCAAGGCAATCAAACAAGCTAAGCGTCAGTAGAGAGACAAAGTAGAGTCACAATTCAACGGCTCAGACACAAGAGGTATGTGACAGGGTCTACAGTCAATCACTGATTACAAAAAGAAAACCAGCCCCGTCACGGACCAGGATGTCTTGCTCCCAGGCAGCCTAAATAACTTTTTTGCCCGATTTGAGGGCAATACAGTGCCACTGACACAGCCCGCAACCAAAACCTGCAACCAAAAAGACTCTCCTTCACTGCAGCCGAATGAGGAAAACATTTAAACGTGGCTGGTGTGTTTACGGACATATTCAATCAATCCTTATCCCAGTCTGCTGTTCCCACATGCTTCAAGAGGGCCACAATTGTCCCTGTTCCCAAGAAAGCTAAGGTAACTGAGCTAAACAACTACCGCCCCGTAGCACTCACTTCCGTCATCATGAAGTGCTTTGAGAGATTAGTCAAGGACCATATCACCTCCACCCTACCTGACACCCTAGACCCATTCCAATTTGCTTACCGCCCAAATAGGTCCACGGACGATGCAATCTCAACCACACTGCACACTGCCCTAACCCATCTGGACAAGAGGAATACCTATGTGAGAATGCTGTTCATCGACTACAGCTCAGCATTTAACACCATAGTACCCTCCAAACTCGTCATCAAGCTCGAGACCCTGGGTCTCGACCCTGCCCTGTGCAACTGGGTACTGGACTTCCTGACGGGCCGCCCCCAGGTGGTGAGGGTAGGTAACAACATCTCCACCCCGCTGGGGCCTCACAAGGGTGCATGCTGAGCCCTCTCCTGTACTCCCTGTTCACCCATGACTGCGTGGCCATGCACGCCTCCAACTCAATCATCAAGTTTGCAGACGACACTACAGTGGTAGGCTTGATTACCAACAACGACGAGACAGCTTACTGGGAGGAGGTGAGGGCCCTCGGAGTGTGGTGTCAGTAAAATAACCTCACACTTAACGTCAACAAAACAAACTACCTGCCCTCCTGGACACCTACACCACCCGATGTCACAGGAAGGCCATAAAGATCATCAAGGACAACAACCACCCGAGACACTGCCTGTTCACCCCGCTATCATCCAGAAGGCGAGGTCAGTACAGGTGCATCAAAGCAGGGACCGAGAGACTGAAAAACAGCTTCTATCTCAAGGCCATCAGACTGTTAAACAGCCACCACTAACATTGAGTGGCTGCTGCCAGCACACTGACTCAACTCCAGCCACTTTAAAAATAGGAATTGATGGAAATTGATGTAAAATATATCACTAGCCACTTTAAATCAATCACATCTAAAAATCAGGTGACAAATAGTTTTTCTCCTCACACGTGAAAAGGTGGTGATAATATGTGAACTCTAAATGTAATACATGTGAAAATATGTTTTCACATGAAATTTAAGCTGAACATGTGAAAACAGTTATTTCACATGTGAAAATGCGAAGATGGGGTTATGGAGTGATGAGGAGAGAGAGGGATGAAGGTGGACCATGTTCGGAGAACAGACTCATAGGATCCGTTGCTTCCCTTCTAAGGTCTGGCACAGTGAGAACACTTTCTCATGGCTGCCAGTGCTAAGGTTATCATAGACAGTTTGCTTTTGTCTGCGGATGCATGTGAGCGCGCGTGCGTCTGCCAGCAAATGGATGGTCCCACTTTATGTGCAGGTGTTGACAGGCAGAGACAAAGCATGAAGACCCTGTTTAAGGAGGGAAAAAAGGACACACACACACACACAAACACATAACACACACAGGAGATACAGTATCTCCGTCAAATAGCTAAAGGTCAAGGGCTTTGTCATCACCTGGAGGGGTCCACAGAATGGGGATTCCCACTCCTGGATAGTCTGAACAAGCCTACTGATCTCCCAGTATTTGTAGATAACTCCTGCAGCTTCAGTCAGTGCGTCATGCAGGAGTAGGCCGAAGTAGCAGCTAGCTCTAGGGGCTATCTGACCTTCCCTAACTCAAACTTGCTCGGTACTGTAGGCAGTGAATCTAGTCAGGGATGTTTGTTTCTCTTTTTCTCTGTCATGCAACCTCTCCATCCAAGACAGTACTCTGCTGCTTTACTCTCTCCTACTACACTAGTTCTCCCAATGCCTCTGATCACACACACACACACACACACACACACACACACACACACACACACACACACACACACACACACACACACACACACACACACACACACACACACAGTCTCTCTGTGTAATTAGACGTTTTTCGAAGTTGCAAATTTCGAAGTTGCTCCAACTGTCAAATTTCGAAGTGTTTTTGACACACTGGGTTGACTCTTCCTGCTCAGTCTATCCATGCTTCTCAAATGTCAAATTTCGAAGTTGTTTCGAATGTCAAATATTGAAGTGTTCAAGTTTAAGTTTAGGTATTAACTCTGAATTTTTAAGATTAGGGTTAAGTCTCAGCATCAACTATCCCTGTCCACAATGTCAGAGCAAAACCAAAAGGTAACAGCGCTCACTGTTGCCCTAGTGGCTGGTTTCCACATCATCCCTGATGTCCTCAGACATGGATGGACGTCGAATACTGACTTGCATCACGGGATGACCTGTCTGGGGCAGTATCGTTCTGTCTCTCCAAATGTCCAATTTTGAAGTTGCTCTTAATGCCAAATTTAGTTGGATAAGAGTTTATGTTTTGGATAGGGTTAAAACATTAAGTTCAGGCACTCATACCAAATGGTTAAGGTAAGGTTTAAGTTTGGAATAGGGTTAAAAAAAAGAAGAACAATAACACGAGTATCCACCGCTGGGATCGAACTCAACCTTCTGAACCATAGGTCATGGGATCTGCCACAATGGCCAGTTTTGAAGACGTTTCTTGACGTCAGGACATGAATAGACTTCCAATTCTGATGTCATTCTGGAGCGACCTGCCTGCACACACACACACACACACACACACACACACACACACACACACACACAGACACACACACTGCCTCTGGTTTCCAGACCCCGTGCTGTATGTAATGAGGTCTATAATGAGAGGTTGTTAGCGAGGTGAGGTTGTTGTGTTTAGAATTGTGCTCCCTTGGTAATTAGGGAGATTGGACCTGACTGAACCGTTCATCATTGATACACACACTGGCTGAGCCCTGCAGGCAGCACAACTGAAGTGCACACACACACACACACATACACGCAAAGACACGGACTCATGCACACACACACACACACACACACACATGCTCACAGTCATACTTATGCCTACACTTTTTGCACACACACAAACGTTTTTCCCATTTACACACACAGATGCTTATTCATGGTCATGCACGCACACACACAAGCACGTGGACGCACAAACACACCGCATTCCTGCAGTGATTCATAATGGTTGAGCCTGAGCAGTGCAGTGTTTTCCACTAGTCCTGGCTGTCGGGCTATACAGCCGATTACAGACTCATTTTCAGCCGGGCACTTTTCCATGTAAATGAACTAGGCTGCTTTTCAATTCGCTAGCCAGAAAAAAATGTCTGACGATCCCTCTCCCACCAAAATGAACGATATGCACCGTTTAGCGATCTATTGATAGGACAGGCGCCTGTCAGTCACAAAGGGAATCATGACAGGGAAATTGCTGGTTTAACAGTCTGCTGTCTGTCCCGCCTCTCGGTTCCTGGGGGTGTGTGTTGTGTGCCCTGTGGTTGTAGTCAAATGTCTTTACACGGAGGGAGAGAGCATGAATTTGCACGTCCCATATAATGTGTTAACGATGAGTCGAAATCCACTTAGCCTATTGTTTTCTGGCACATTAAGTCATTTTATTTTCCGTGCAGGGTCTGACAATCACAAGGGGGCAGTAAAAATGTGTCGTCAGGACCAGTGGATCTCGCCAGTCACTGGGCCAAAAGGGCCTGTAACTTTTCAGCGCATTTTTGCATTCCAGTTCAACATTAACCTGTTCTGTCACAGTTTCCCTTTGAAAACCATTGAAGACTACACTCTTATATGCTATTTGTATTTGAGCAATATGATTGGCCATTTATTCAAGCACCATCACACTCATGCGAGTCACAAGTTTGTGCTGTGCCCTGGACACCATATGTGAATTGATTGCCCCCCATCTATCGTCAGAGTTCTTACAGCTGGGTGACCTAAATTGGGATATCCAATTTACCCCAGCCATCCGACAATCTAAACTAGATACACTCAATCTCACACAAATGATCAAAGAACCTACCAGGTACAACCCCAAATCCGTAAACATGGGCACCCTCATAGATGTCATCCTGACCAACTTGCCCTCTAAATACACCTCTGCTGTTTTCAACCAGGATCTCAGAGAACCCTGCATCATTGCCTGTGTCCGTTATGGGTCCGCGGTCAAATGACCACCCCTCATCACTGTCAAACTCTCCCTAAAACACTTCTGCGAGCAGGCCTTTCTAATCAACCTGGCCTGGGTATCCTGGAAGGATATTGACCTCATCCTGTCAGTCGAGGATGCCTGGTTGTTCTTTAAAAGTGCTTACCTCATCATCTTCAAGAAGCATGCCCCTTTCAAAAAATGTAGAACGAAAAACAGAAATAGCCCTTGGTTCACTCCAGACTTGACTGCCCTTGACCAGCACATAAACACCCTGCGGCGTACTGCACTAGCATCGAATAGTCCCCGCGAAATGCAACTTTTCAGGGAAGTCAGGAACCAATATACACAGTCAGTTAGGAAAGCAAACGCTAGCTTTTTCAAACAGAAATTTGCATCCTGCAGCACTAATTCCAAACTGTAAAGCATGGAGAATGAGTACCTCCTCTCAGCTGCCCACTGCACTGAGACTAGGAAACACTGTCACCACTGATAAATCCTGGTCCTAATCCAGGCACTTGTCATCTCCCGTCTGGATTACTGCAACTCGCTGTTGGCTGGGCTCCCTGCCTGTGCCATTAAACCCCTACAACTCATCCAGAACGCCGCAGCCCGTCTGGTGTTCAACCTTCCCAAGTTCTCTCAAGTCACCCCGCTCCTCCGCTCTCTCCACTGGCTTCCAGTTGAAGCTCGCATCCGCTACAAGACCATGGTGCTTGCCTACGGAGCTGTGAGGGGAACGGCACCTCAGTACCTCCAGGCTCTGATCAGGCCCTACACCCAAACGAGGGCACTGCGTTCATCCACCTCTGGCCTGCTCGCCTCCCTACCACTGAGGAAGTACAGTTCCCGCTCAGCCCAGTCAAAACTGTTCGCTGCTCTGGCCCCCCAATGGTGGAACAAACTCCCTCACGACGCCAGGACAGCGGAGTCAATCACCACCTTCCGGAGACACCTGAAACCCCACCTCTTTAAGGAATACCTAGGATAGGATAAAGTAATCCTTCTCACCCCCCTTAAAAGATTTAGATGCACTATTGTAAAGTGGCTGCTCCACTGGATGTCATAAGGTGAATGCACCAATTTGTAAATCGCTCTGGATAAGAGCGTCTGCTAAATGACTTAAATGTAATGTAAATGTAAATCCACTATAATCGAGAATTTCAATAAGCATTTCTCTATGGCTGGCCATGCTTTCCACCTGGCTACCCCAACCCCGGCCAACAACTCTGTACCCCCGCTGCTAATGGCCCAAGCCCCCCCGCTTCTCCTTCACCCAAATCCAGACAGCTGATGTCCTGAAAGAGCTGCAAAATCTGGATCTCTACAAATCAGCTGGGCTAGACAATCTGGACCCTCTCTTCCTAAAATTATCCACCGCCATTTTTGCAACCCCTATTACTAATCTGTTCAACCCATCTTTCGTATCGTCTGAGATTCCTAAAGATTGGAAAGCGGCCACAGTCATCCCCCTCTTCAAAGAGGGAGACACTAGACCAAAACTGTTAAAGACCTATATCCATCCTGCCCTGCCTTTCTAAAATCTTTGAAAGCCAAGTGAACAAACAGATTACCGATCATTTCAAATTCCACTTCTCCGTTATGCAATCTGGTTTCCGATTTGGTCAAGGGTGCACCTCAGCCATGCTCAAGGTCCTAAATTATATCATAACCGCCATCGATAAAACACAGTACTGTGCAGCTGTCTTCTTCGACCTGGCCAAGGCTTTCGACTCTGTCAATCACCATATTATTATCGGCAGACTCAACAGCCTTGGTTTCTCTAATGACTGCTTCGCCTGGTTCACTAACTACTTCTCAGATAGAGTTCAGTGTGTCAAATCGGAGGGCCTGTTGTCCGGACCTCTGGCAGTCTCTATGGGGGTGCCACAGGGTTCAATTCTTGGGCCGATTCATCTCTCTGTATATACAGTGCCTTGCGAAAGTATTCGCCCCCCTTGAACTTTGCGACCTTTTGCCACATTTCAGGCTTCAAACATAAAGATATAAAACTGTATTTTTTTGTGAAGAATCAACAACAAGTGGGACACAATCATGAAGTGGAACGACATTTATTGGATATTTCAAACTTTTTTAACAAATCAAAAACTGAAAAATTGGGCGTGCAAAATTATTCAGCCCCCTTAAGTTAATACTTCGTAGCGCCACCTTTTGCTGCGATTACAGCTGTAAGTCTCTTGGGGTATGTCTCTATCAGTTTTGCACATGGAGAGACTGAAATTTTTTCCCATTCCTCCTTGCAAAACAGCTCGAGCTCAGTGAGGTTGGATGGAGAGCATTTGTGAACAGCAGTTTTCAGTTCTTTCCACAGATTCTCGATTGGATTCAGGTCTGGATTTTGACTTGGCCATTCTAACACCTGGATATGTTTATTTTTGAACCATACCATTGTAGATTTTGCTTTATGTTTTGGATCATTGTCTTGTTGGAAGACAAATCATCCCAGTCTCAGGTCTTTCGCAGACTCCATCAGTTTTTCTTCCAGAATGGTCCTGCATTTGGCTCCATCCATCTTCCCATCAATTTTAACCATCTTCCCTGTCCCAGCTGAAGAAAAGCAGGCCCAAACCATGATGCTGCCACCACCATGTTTGACAGTGGGGATGGTGTGTTCAGGGTGATGAGCTGTGTTGCTTTTACGCCAAACATAACGTTTTGCATTGTTGCCAAAAAGGTCAATTTTGGTTTCATCTGACCAGAGCACCTTCTTCCACGTGTTTGGTGTGTCTCCCAGGTGGCTTGTGGCAAACTTTAAACAACACTTTTTATGGATATCTTTAAGAAATGGCTTTCTTCTTGCCACTCTTCCATAAAGGCCAGATTTGTGCAATATACGACTGATTGTTGTCCTATGGACAGAGTCTCCCACCTCAGCTGTAGATCTCTGCAGTTCATCCAGAGTGATCATGGGCCTCTTGGCTGCATCTCTGATCAGTCTTCTCCTTGTATGAGCTGAAAGTTTAGAGGGACGGCCAGGTCTTGGTAGATTTGCAGTGGTCTGATACTCCTTCCATTTCAATATTATCGCTTGCACAGTGCTCCTTGGGATGTTTAAAGCTTGGGAAATCTTTTTGTATCCAAATCCAGCTTTAAACTTCTTCACAACAGTATCTCGGACCTGCCTGGTGTGTTCCTTGTTATTCATGATGCTCTCTGCGCTTTTAACGGACCTCTGAGACTATCACAGTGCAGGTGCATTTATACTTGATTTAGACTTGATTACACACAGGTGAATTGTATTTATCATAATTAGTCATTTAGGTCAACATTGGATCATTCAGAGATCCTCACTGAACTTCTGGAGAGAGTTTGCTGCACTGAAAGTAAAGGGGCTGAATAATTTTGCACGCCCAATTTTTCAGTTTTAGATATGTTAAAAAAGTTTGAAATATCCAATAAATGTAGTTCCACTTCATGATTGTGTCCCACTTGTTGTTGATTCTTCACAAAAAAATACAGTTTTATATCTTTATGTTTGAAGCCTGAAATGAGGCAAAAGGTCGCAAAGTTCAAGGGGGCCGAATACTTTCGCAAGGCACTGTATCAATGACGTCACTCTTGCTGCGGGTGATTCTTTGATACACCTCTACGCCCTTCTTTGGACATTGTGCATGTTCATAAATGCATGTTCTTCAACCGATCGCTGACTGCCCGCCCGACTAGCATCACTACTCTGGACAGTTCTGACTTAGAATAAGTGGACTATAAATACCTAGGCTGGCTAGACTGTAAACTCTCCTTCCAGACTCGCATTAAGCATCTCCAATCCAAAGTTAAATCTACAATCGGCTTCCTATTTCGCAACAAAGCCTCCTTCACTCATGCTGCCAAACTTACCTTCGTAAAATCGACTATTCTGCCGATCCTTGACTTTGGTGATGTCATTTACAAATTAGCCTCCAACACTCTATTCAGCAAACTGGATGCAGTCTATCACAGTGCCATCCGTTTTGTCACCAAAGCCCCATATACTACTCACCACTGCAACCTGTATGATCTTATTGGCTGGTCCTCGCTACAAATTCCTCGCCAAACCCACTGGCTCCAGGTCATCTATAAGTCTTTGCTAGGTATAGCTCCGCCTTATCTCAGCTCACTGGTCACCATAGCAATCCCCACCCGTAGCACACGCTCCAGCAGGTATATTTCACTGGGCATCCCCAAAGCCAACACCTTCTTTGGCCGCCTTTCCATCCAGTTCTCTGATGCAAATGACTGGAACGAATGGGAAAAATCACTGACGTTGGAGAATCACTAACTTTAAGCGTCATCTGTCAGAGCAGCTTACCGATCGCTGCAGCTGTACACAGCCCATCTGTAAATAGACCATCCAACCAACTACCTTCCTCATCCCCATATTTGTTTTTGTTTCTCTGCTCTTTTGCACACCAGTATTTCTACTTGCACATCCTCATCTGCACATATATCACTCCAGTGTAAATTGCTAAATTGTAATTACTTCACCACTATTGTCCTATTTATTGCCTTACCCCCTTACTTAATTTGCACACACTGTATACAGATTTCTCTATTGTATTACTGACTGTAAGTTTATTTATCCCAACTGTGTCGTTGTTTTCGTCGCACTGCTTTGCTTTATCTTGGCCAGATCGCAGTTGTAAATGAGAACTGGTTCTCAACTGGCCTACCTAGTTAAATAAAGGAGAAAAAATAAATGAATAAAAAAACAAGTCTTCGAGCACTCGTCTTGAGTTGATGGCTTCACAGAGCAAACGCTGTGCAGAGCATAAAGAAGCGCCCATCAATCTACTCGCTGAGCTTATTTATTTTAGGGAAAGTGATTTACAAAAGTAAACCTTCAACAGTGAACATACCAGCAATATTCTGGCTACTGTTGATAAATCTACAAAAGACACCTACTATTTGTCTTGGCTAGCCTACTGTAGCCATGTCATATTGCTTTTGGAAACTATATCTTAAAGGGGCAGCATCCTATTTTTAAATCTAAAAATGAAATACAGTACTTTAGAAACAAAAGTGAATAATAGCTTAATAGCTTAATAGCGGAATATAGAAAGAAAGCATGCCAACCTATATGCCCTGCATTATCCCAATGCATTTAAGAACTACACCATGTATGGGCCGGTAGAAATTATGTTTGGGTCAGTATATTTTTGGCCAACTGGCCCGACTGCGCCAGTGAAATTTGTTTTTGTATTGAACCCTGGTGTGTTTCATATGCAGCCACGGAGTGATTACACATAGGATATTTATTGTGCTTTGATTGACAAACAGCAAGCTTGACTAATTTATAACAGGCGTGGAGCTAACTGAATAAAGTCCATCTCATATGTCCTTGGCATTCATAAATCATACAACGTAGTTGGTAACACTCAGCGATTGACACCCTGATGCGATTGACACCCAGAATCATAACACGTTATGAAATGGTCATAACCATGTAAAAATACAACATAATAGCTGACATAACTTGTCGTTATACCTGTCATAATATCGTTATAACACTGTCATGACCCATATTTGATTTGATTTGAGTTATGTACACCTGTTGTGACATATATTGTGCTGTTTTATGACACCCACATTTACTCAAATGTATTTTTTCCCTGCCAAGAAGTTTACTTTCGTTTGAACGTTTGTTTCTTAAGTCCTTTGTTGTTGTTGTTGTAATGAATTCTTTACAGTCACGTTTTGTAGAAAATACACTTTATGACATTGTCAAGAAGCATTATGACCATCCTGTGTCACTTTACTTGGACTAAGAAAATACACTTTATGACATTGTCAAGAAGCATAATGGCCATCCTGTGTCACTTTACATAGACTAAGAAAATACACTTTATGACATTGTCAAGAAGCATTATGACCATCCTGTGTCACTTTACTTGGACTAAGAAAATACACTTTATGACATTGTCAAGAAGCATAATTACCATCCTGTGTCACTTTACTTGGACTAAGAAAATACACTTTATGATATTGTCAAGAAGCATAATGGCCATCCTGTGTCACTTTACTTGGACTAAGAAAATAAGACTTTATGACATTGTCAAGAAGCATTATGACCATCCTGTGTCACTTTACTTGGACTAAGAAAATACACTTTATGACATTGTCAAGAAGCATTATGACCATCCTGTGTCACTTTACTTGGACTAAGAAAATACACTTTATGACATTGTCAAGAAGCATAATGGCCATCCTGTGTCACTTTACTTGGACTAAGAAAATACACTTTATGACATTGTCAAGAAGCATAATGGCCATCCTGTGTCACTTTACTTGGACTAAGAAAATACACTTTATGACATTGTCAAGGAGCATTATGACCATCCTGTGTCACTTTACTTGGACTAAGAAAATACACTTTATGACATTGTCAAGAAGCATTATGACCATCCTGTGTCACTTTACTTAGACTAAGAAAATACAATTTATGACATTGTCAAGAAGCATTATGACCATCCTGTGTCACTTTACTTGGACTAAGAAAATACACTTTATGACATTGTCAAGGAGCATTATGACCATCCTGTGTCACTTTACTTGGACTAAGAAAATACACTTTATGACATTGTCAAGAAGCATTATGACCATCAGAATCATATAAACCAGATAGGCCTATCACGTACATACCCTTAAGTCAGTCATCAATCAAAAAGAGGGTGTCTTGTCCTGCTTCTGAAACCTGCTCCTGCATTCATACCAGACATCAGAAACAGAGCATTGGGGTAGGTGCTTGTCTGATATCAATTTCAGAAAATGTTAGATAACATAAACATACTGTTGACAATGTGTAATGAAATGTTTTGCCTTGAGTGATTTTGGGGGTTTTAACACTCTTATGTAAGTGTCATAACTAGACATAAAATAACTACCGTAGCAGGTTTAATGGTTTTGACACTCTTATGTTGGTGTCATAACTAGACATAAAATAACTACCGTGGTAGGTTTAATGGTTTTGACACTCTTATGTTGGTGTCATAACTAGACATTAAAAAAACTACCGTGGTAGGTTTAATGGTTTTGAGACTCTTAAGTTGGTGTCATAACCAGCCATAAAATGACACAATGTATGTCACAACAGGTGTAAATATATGTGCCATGACAGTGTTAAAACCATATTATGACAGGTTATGACAAGTTATGTCAGCTGTTATGACATGGTTATGACCGTGTCATAACGTGAAATTACAGTGGATGTCAAGTAAAGTTGCCACGTAGTTATACACTGAGTGTACAAAACATTAAGAACACCTGGACTTTCAATGACTTAGACTGACAAGGTGAATCCAGGTGAAAGCTATGAGGGGAGGAGACCGGTTAAAGAAGGATTTTTAAGCCTTGAGACAATTGAGACATGGATTGTGTATGTGTGCCATTCAGAGGGTGAATGGGCAAGACAAAATAAAAATGTGTGTCAAGAATTGCAACGCTGCTGGGTTTTCCACGCTCAACAGTTTGCTGTGTGTATCAAGAATGGTCCACCACCCAAAAGGCATCCAGCCAACTTGGCACAACTGTGGGAAGCATTGGAGTCAACATGGGCCAGCATCCCTGTGGAAGGCTTTCGACACCTGGTAGAGTCCATGCCCCGACGAGTTGAGGCTGTTCTGAGGGAAACATGGGATGCAACTCTATAATAAGAAGGTGTTGTTAATGTTTTGATTAGGCCCTAATCTATGGATTTCACATGACTGGGAATACAGATATGCATCTGTGGTCACAGATACAGTGGGGTAAAAAGTATTTAGTCAGCCACCAATTGTGCAAGTTCTCCCACTTAAAAAGATGAGAGAGGCCTGTAACTTTCATCATAGGTGCACTTCAACTATGACAGACAAAATGAGAAAAAAAATCCAGAAAATTACATTGTAGGATTTTTTAAGAATTTATTTGCAAATTATGGTGGAAAATAAGTATTTGTGGCCGGTTGGACGTACTGCCAAATTATCTAAAACGACTTTGGAGGCAGTTTATGGTGGAGAAATTAACATTACATTCTCTGGCAACAGCTCTGGTGGACATTCTTGCAGTCAGCATGCCAATTGCATGTTACCTCAAAAGTTGAGACATCTGTGGCATTGCATTGTGTGGCCTTTTATTGTCCCCAGCACAAGGTGTACCTGTGTAATGATCCTGTTGTTTAATCATCTTCTTGAGATGCCACACTTGTCAGGTGGATGGATTATCTTGGCAAAGGAAAAATGCTCACTTACAGGGATGTAAACAAATGTATGCATAACGTTTTAGACAAATAACCTTTTTTTTGCGTATGGACATTTTCTGGGATCTTTTATTTCAGCTCATGAAACATGGAACCAACACTTTACATGTTGCATATATTGTTTTGTTCGGTGTAGCATTAGAATGTACCAGAGTCATTGCTGCCTACTTTTTCTATTTGGTTGGTTTCTCCATGTGCTTGTGGAAAACACTGCAGTGCCAAAGCAGAATGGCACAACTGTAATCAGAACCCCTTTGTGCGTGTGTGTGCATGTGTTTGTGTGTGTGTGTGTGTGTGTATGTGCAGAGTGTATTGTATATGTGTGTCCTGTCCTCAGTGTCTGCCATGCGGTTTGGATCCCTGTGTCCGTTCCCTCTCTGTGTGAATGTGAGCTCACTAACCCCTGTCTAAACAAATACATCATCCCTCTGAGCGCAGCCAGGTCACTCCAGATCCAAAGCGATATTCGACATTCATCCAGGTCCCCAGGAAGTTGGGAGATGCTTTCAAAACTGACCACTAGGGGCAACAGTGAGCACTATGACCATCAAGTAGGCTTGCAGCTTGCTAGTGCGTTGTGGACGGGGATGGCAGATGGGCGTAAGACATAAGCTCGTTTTGTTTAAACTCTATCCCAAACCTTTCGTAATTAATGCCTAAACTTAACTGTCAAAATTATGTTTATCCCCCCCCCCCCGTCTCTTGACAGACATTGAATTCAAACCGAGAGAGAAAGAGAGAGAACAGAGTCCTTGATTGTTTATGAGCTTTTTACCAATGAAAGGCTGAAAGCCTCACAATCCATCTAGATGCATCCTCTCTCATCTGAAGCACTAGGAACATAACATGACAGAAAATGATATGACGCAACACCGGACAACACAGAACATAAAGGAACATTGTTACAAATCAAAGCGCCTCAGGGAACAACTTGAGCTCCATGTTGGGATGTTCAGAATGCTCTCAGAATACTTTGACAACTGAGAGGGAGACCAAACTAGTCCTGTCACTCTCCTAACTTTCAAACTCTTTCACTTTCCCATTTGCTCTACTTACAACCTCCCCAACAACCTGCTGTGAGTGTCACGTACAGGAATGACTTCATGTGAATTATAAATGTTTTCAGCTGGAGATGTCTTCATGCGAAGATGAAATGTGTTGACAGCTTTAGGGATTGTCGCTCTCAAGGGATTTTGGAGCAATTCAATTCTCATCTGAAGTTAATAATCTAATAGAAATCACAATATGCCTCAATGTGAGTATGATTAAAATGTTTTGTTTGCATTGTCATCACGTCTCCTGTGTGTACTAATAATACCTTTCTAGAGTTTGGTTTTCTTTCCTGTTTTGATATTAAATCAAATCGGTGTATGTCTTATGTTCCATCTTAAATGTGTCCATTGCAGAGATCATACAGATGAATATGCCTGAAACTGACATTCTGACCCTGTAATAAATGCTTTTGAATTGTTTCACTTTCTTCCTATTTTTGGGGGGGGAACTAAGAACTGGTAGGTTATGGTTGGAGGACAGCTTATATTACATCTGTCATTATATGGATGTAAACTCACTATATGATAGGCTGGTATTCCATTTTTAACCTTTGTTTTATGAAGGAAAGGAAACAAGGAGAGGGGGAAAGAATTGGTGGAAATAAAGCCATTTTTGACTTCTAGGACAAACTCTTTCTTATCAATTTTTACTTTTGACCTTTCCTCAAACATTCTTCAGTTTGTTTATAAGGTTGTGGAACTGCTAGCTTTTCACTTTTCTTTTAGAAACGACAGAAATAACTGAGAGGAAGTATTTTTCATACCCTGTGGTGTTTGGTTTTGTATTTCACGTCTCGTTTCGTTTGGGGTTCCCTTCCCTGTGTCACCTTATATCTCGGACAGAGCCCTTCCAAATTAGCCTGCATCCTACACACATGCACACTCACACACTACTCGGTCTAGTGTTTGGAGTGTGAGCTCTCTGGCCTTCACATACCTACAGTTTTGACTCTTGATGGTTGAGTGATGTGTGGTGAGTTCCTATGCGGTTTCTCTTGCTCTCCCTGTATCTCTTCGTATGTGTATCTTTCTCATACCCTAAGGTTACTCATCACCCAAGCATAGTTGACCAAACCACCTACAATACAAATCACCACTTTGACTTCCTCCTCCTAGCTCTCTGCAGCAACCCCAACAGCTGATAGGCATTTACTGTATAATCAAACCCTGATCATCCTTGCTAGCCCACTGAAGCCTAGTTTGCACTGAGGGCTCACACAATTATTCAGGACCTGTATTTATCAAGTGTCTCAGAGTAGGAGTGCTGACCTAGTAATAATAATAATAATAATAATAATAATAATAATGAATTCGTTATGATCTAAAAGGCACGACTGATCCTAGATCAGCACTCTCAGACAAAAATCCTGCCATTGACCCATTGCGTTGCTTATGACAAAGATTGAAAAGCTATTGTTACAGTATACATGTTTT
Source organism: Oncorhynchus nerka (assembly GCF_034236695.1). Taxonomy (NCBI): domain Eukaryota; kingdom Metazoa; phylum Chordata; class Actinopteri; order Salmoniformes; family Salmonidae; genus Oncorhynchus; species Oncorhynchus nerka. Next base: position 27,107,027 of record NC_088423.1, read on the forward strand.
TTTATTTTTAATACATTTGCAACAATTTCTGAAAACCTGTTTTCACTTTGTGTCACACCCTGATCTGTTTAATCTGTCCTTGTGATTGTCTCCACCCCCCTCCAGGTGTTGCCCATCTCCCCATTATCCCCTCTGTATTTATACCTGTGTTTCTCTGTTTGTCCGTTGCCAGTTTGTCCTGTTTGTCAAGTCAACCAGTGTTTTTGTTCTCAGCTCCTGCTTTTCCCAGTCTCTCTTTTTCTCGCCCTTCTGGTTTTGACCCTTGCCTTCCTGACTCTGAGCCCGTCTGCCTGACCACTTTGCCTGACCACTTTGCCTGCCCCTGACACTAAGCCTGCCTGCCGACCTGTACCTTTGCCCCACCTCTGGATTATTGACCTCTGACTACCTTGACCCTGAGCCTGCCTGCCGACCGGTACCGTTGCCCCCCCTCTGGTATACTGACCCCTGCCTGCCTTGACCTGTCTATTGCCTGTCCCTGTTGGAATCTTAAACCATTGTCAATGCAACGTGTCTGCATCTGGGTCTTAACTTGATTCCTGATATTTTGTCATTATGGGGTATTATGTGTAGATTGATGATGACAATATTACATTTAATCCATTTTAGAATAAGGCTGTAATACAGTATAACAAAATGTGGAAAATGTCAAGGGGTCTGAACACTGTACATAAAACAGAATCCATACACATTTTATTTTACATATATTTGATAGAGAGCAGACGTTTATTTATCGTTGTATAAGATATATAAATGATGTTACATTATATTGGAAGGGAACAAACATTTTCAAAGCCATGTAAGCTGAGTGGAGTACAGAAACCAACAGGACTGATGATAAATAATTTACATCTGGGAGGCCATTCTGTTGGATAGCTACAAAACATAATGTACTTACTCTTTTTATCCATATTTCTTTCTATTCTCTCTTCTCTCTCTCTCTCTCTCTCTCTCTCTCTCTCTCTATCTATCTATCTTGAGTCTGTCTCTCCTTCCTCTCTCACTCACTCACTCTCTATCCCTAAATACCTCTCTCTCTCTCTATCCCCAAGTACCTCACTAGCTCTCTCCTTCCTCACTCTCTCTCTCTATCCCCAACTAGCTCTCTCTAGCTCTCTCCTTCCTCACTCTCTCACTCTCTATCCCCAAGTACCTCTCTCTAGCTCTCTCCTTCCTCACTTTCTCACTCTCTATCCCCAACTAGCTCTCTCCTTCCTCACTCTCTCACTCTCTATCCCCAATTACCTCTCTCTAGCTCTCTCCTTCCTCACTCTCTCACTCTCTATCCCCAATTACCTCTCTCTAGCTCTCCTCTTCCTCACTTTCTCACTCTCTATCCCCAAGTACCTCTCTCCAGCTCTCCCCTTCCTCTCTCTCTCTCACTCTCTATCCCCAATGACCTTTTTCTAGTTCTCTCTTACCCTCTCTCATTCTTTCCATCCGTTCCTCTCTCCTCAAATGCTCTAACTCTCACTTGTCAGGAGTGATTTTGGATAAACTTGGTCATTCCAAAGCACTCCCCCATTCTCATCGAAGGAACTGTAGTGCAGGTTGAGAGCTTCAAGTTTCTTGGTGTCCACATCCCCAGCAAACTATCATGTTCCAAACATACCAAGACAGTCGTGAAGAGGGAACGACAATGCCTATTCCCCCGCAAGAGACTGATCCTCAAAAGGTTCTACAGCGGCACCATCGAGAGCATGGTTGCATCACCTACTTGGCCTCCGACCGCAAGGCACTACAGAGGGTAGTGTGTACAGCCCAGTACATCATTTGGACCAAGCTTCTTGCCATCCAATACCTCTATAACAGGCAGTGTCAGAGAAAGCCCCCCCATGCTTTGTCACTTACCTCTACCTACATGTACATATTACATATATATGTACATATTACCCCAATTACCTCGACTAAACGGTGCCCCCGCACTTTGAGTCTGTCAATGTGTACAATATGTATATATATATTTTTTACTTCAGTTTATTTTAGTAAATACTTTCAAAACACTTATTTTTCTTAACTGCATTGTTGGTTAAGGGCTTGTAAGTAAGCATTTCACTGTAAGGTAATACCTGTTGTATTCGTCGCATGTGACAAATAAAATATGATTTGATTTGATTCCTTGGTGTGACTTTGTGAGGCGGTAACCTTGAGAGGGCGTGTGTGTGTGTGTGTGTGTGTGTGTGTGTGTGTGTGTGTGTGTGTGTGTGTGTGTGTGTGTGTGTAAGCGAGAGAGAGAGCGAGAGAGAGAGAGAGAGAGAGAGAGGATGAGTCCCTGTGTGTATCGTAGATTAAAAAGTGTGAAAGGAGATACTGTGATGTGACAGAGGGTTTAATGAAAAATGCCTGATCACAGTATGTGTGTGCATGTATATGTGTGTGTGTATATATGAGTGTGTTAATTGTGCTGCTATCTGACCAGCACAAACTACAGGTCCTACAGCCCTAGGGCTGTGTGTAACTAGCTCTTCAGAGTAGGAGTGCTGATAGGATCAGGTCCATCCTGTCGATGTAATCTTATTCAATGTGATCTAAAAGGCTAAACTGATCCTTAACCCCTAAAAGTCTAAGGGCTCTATTTTTGGCCCGCGTTAAGGCGGTGCCAGTGTCAAATACACGCTCTTTGGCAATTTCGACTTGTAAAAGCCAGCGCTCTGTTATTTTCCAACCCTCATGCCAGTATTGATAATTGACCTGTCTTATATCAGCTCGCTTGCACTGAGGTGGAAGGGGTGGAAATATTTTAGGTGTGTCTTTAAAAACGTGTGCCAATGTGCCAATTTCAAGCAGTACTACTGGTGATATTTAAGAATCACCAAAAGCTGGTCTTAGCAGTAACGCAATTGGTTTTGGCATCAATTTTGACAGCAGAGGCACACAATAGCCTAATCAGTTGCCTATAACCAATGTTTTATTAAAATATCATGAGCAGCAAAACAGTCAACAGACATTCCCTTTGTTATTTATTTTGGACATTAGTTTTGTCCATACAGCTTCTGTGAAAAGTTTGCACTCATTCGGCCGTGTGGGAGTGGATATCGACTCTCAGCACTCCTACTATAAATCACTTTAGAATAGGAGTGCAAGGACATCTAACTTCCTGCAATTCTCCACATTTTACCAAGAGGTTGTGAGAAAATGTTGCTCTTTTAAAACTAATTTCCTGCAGTTCTACACATTTTGCAATGGGACATGGAGAAACATTTTCCGTTTCATAGCTAATGTTATGCTATCCTACACGTTTTGCCATGAGGCTAAGAGAAAAAGGTTAATTTCCTGCAATTATATACATTTTGCCATGGGGCATGGAGAAAAAATAGCAGTATCATACCTAATCTCATGCTATTCTACACGTTTTGCCATGGGGCATGGAGAAAAAGAGCAGTATCATACCTAATCTCATGCTATTCTACACATTTTGCCATGAGGCAGAGAGAAAATTGTGCAGACTTAATGCTGATTTACTGTCATTCTAAAATATTTGCCATGGTTTATGTGATCATATGATGTCTGGGTGGGAGTGGTACGCCAGTGCATAAGTCCCCTGACGAGACAGTCATCACGTCATTAAAAAACACAGTTTCTGCTGAACAATTTATTTTCAAACTCTGCTTTACTCAAGTCCTTTTCCTTTTCCAAACATGTGTTGCTGTTTTATATTGTTGGATCATTAGGACCCATAAACACTTGAAATATGTGAAAGATTGTATTCTTTAGTTTAAAGATGTATTGTACGAGCTTCAGTTTAGGGGGATTTTAAATATTTGATTCGTAAAATGGAAAAATGACCACAGAGTCGTCGGCCAAAATCTGCCTGAAAGAAATCTGTATTCTACTGGCATGTCTTCTGATAACACACAAACAACCCCCCCACCACCCACCCCCCACACACACACAAATCCTCCCGTCCCCACCCACACAACACCACCAAACGCACCAAACCCCAGGGACGTTGGGTCTCGGGAACAATCAAATCAAATATATATCGTTACTTACGCTCCCAATGGTGCAGGTTTAATAATAATAAGAAGAAGAATACATACAAAATAGTAACACAAGTGGAATCAAATAAAATACACAAGAGTGGAGCTGTATACAGGAAGTACCAGTACCAGAGGTATGAGGTATTTGAGGTAAATATGTACATGAAGGCATGGTAAAGTGACAAGGCATCAAGGTAGATAATAATAAGATTAAAATAAACACAGTAGCCACGAATCATCACCAATGGAAAATCTGAAGTATACAGAGGCCAGGGAGCATCTGTTGAGTCTATCAGTAAATTCCCAGTCCTGCTGTTCCTCTACAGAACAAACATGTCAGACAGGAGATTTACACTGGCATGGAAAACACACAGACATACCAGCTAGGCAGCTCAAGATCCGTTGTGAAATTAGACATCTGTCCAAGTAAGAAGGACGTCAGGAGATGACGTCAAAACCGGCCACTAGGGGCAAAGTTGAGTGCTATTACCATCAAGTAGGCTTGGGGTTTGCTAGGGCATTGTCGATGGGGATGGAGGATGGGTGTAAGCCGTGAGCTCTGACCTCAAGGGTTCCATGTTCAATCCCAATTAGAATGTTTTATTTGTTTACCCTATCCCAAACCTTAACTCTTAACTTAAGCGTTCGCAATTAATACCTCAATTTAACCGTAGAAATGTGATGATAATGGATAGGGTTTGGACGTTTGATATTGCAGTGAGATCTGCACATCAAATCAAATTGTATTCATCACATGCTTAGTAAACAATAGGTGTAGGCTAACAGTGAAATGCTTACTTACGGGTCTTCCCCAAAAATGCAGAAAGAACGACAATAATAGAAAAGTAATAACATGTAACAATAAATACACAACGAGTAACAGTAACCTGTTACCACGGGGACCCAGTGCCAAGTCGATGTGCAGGGGTAAAAGGTAGTTAGGGTAGATATATACAGTTGAAGTCGGAAGTTTACATGCACCTTAGTCAAATACATTTAAACTCAGTTTCTCACAATTCCTGACATTTAATTCTAGTAAAAATTCCATGTCTTTGGTCAGTTAGGATCACAACTTTATTTTAAGACTGAACTGTCAGAATAATAGTAGAGAGAATGATTTATTCAGCTTTTATTTCTTTCATCACATTCCCAGTGGGTCAGAAGTTTACGTACACTCAATTAGTGTTTGGTGGCATTGCCTTTAAATTGTTTAACTTGGGTCAAACGTTTCGAAAAGTCTTCCACAGCTTCCCACAATAAGTTGGGTGAATTTTGGCCCATTCCTCCTGACAGAGCTGGTGTAACTGAGTCAGGATTGTACGCCTCCTTGCTCACACACACATTTTCAGCTCTGCCCACACATTTTCTACAGGATTGAGGTCAGGGCTTTGTGATGGCCACTCCAATACCTTGACTTTGTTGTCCTTAAGCCATTTTGCCTCAACTTTGGAAGTATGCTTAGGGTCATTCTCTATTTAGAAGACCCATTTGCGACCAAGCTTTAACTTCCTGACTGATGTCTTGAGATGTTGCTTCAATATATCAGCATAATTTTCCTACCTCATGATGCCATCTATTTTGTGAAGTGCACCAGTCCCTCCTGCAGCAAAGCACCTCCACAACATGATGCTGCCAACCCGGTGCTTCACGGTTCAGTTGGTGTTCTTCAGCTTGCAAGCCTCCCCCTTTTTTCCACCAAACACAACGATGGTCAATATGGCCAAACATTTCTATTTTTGTTTCATCAGACCAGAGAACATTTCTCCAAAAAGTATGATCTTTGTCCCCATGTGCAGTTGCAAACCGTAATCTGGCTTTTTATGGCGGTTTTGGACCAGTGACTTCTACCTTGCTGAGCGGTCTTTCATGTTATGTCGATATAGGACTCGATTTACTGTGGATATAGATATTTTTATACCTGTTTCCTCCAGCATCTTCACACCAAAGTGCGTTCATCTCTAGGAGACAGAATGCATCTCCTTCCTGAGTGGTATGATGGCTGCGTGGTCCCATGGTGTTTATACTTGCATACTATTGTTTTTACAGATGAACGTGGTACCTTCAGGCATTTGGAAATTGCTCCCAGGGATGAACCAGACTTGCGGAGGTCTACAGGTCTTGGCTAATTTATTTTGATTTTCCTATACGGTCAAGCAAAGAGGCACTGAGTTTGAAGGTAGGCCTTGAAATACATCCACAGGTACACCTCCAATTGACTCAAAGTATGTCGATTAGCCTATCAGAAGCTTCTAAAGCCATGACATCATTTTCTGGAATTTTCCAAGCTGTTTAAAGGCACAGTCAACTTAGTGTATGTAAACTTCTGGCCCACTGGAATTGTGATACAGTGAATTATAAGTGAAATAATCTGTCTGTAAACAATTGTTGGAAAAATTACTTGTGTCATCCACAAAGTAGATGTCCTAATTGACTTGCCAAAACTATAGTTTGTTAACAAGAAATTTGTGGAGTGGTTGAAAAACACTCCAAACTAAGTGTATGCAAGCTTCCGACTTCAACTGTACATATCACCAGAAACAAAGTGACTAGGCAACAGAATAGATAATAAACAGTAGCAGCAGTGTATGTGATTAATCAAAAAAGTTAGTGCAAAAAAGGTCAATCCAGACAGTCCCGTTAGATATTTGGTTAACTTTATTACTAACTATTTAGCAGTCGTATGGCTTGGGGGTAGAAGCTGTTCAGGGTCCAGACTTGATGCATCGGTTCCGCTTGTCGTGTGGTATTAGAGAGAACGGTCTATGAATTGGGTGACTGGAGTTTTTTTTAAGGCCTTCCGCTGATATAGCATGGTATAGATGTCCTGGATGGCATGGAGCTCGGCCCCAGTGATGTACTGGCCGTAGGCAGTACCCTCTGTAGCGCCTTGCAGTTGCCATATCAATCGGTGATGCAGCCTATCAATATGTTATCAATAGTACAGCTGTAGAACTTTTTGAGTATCTAAGGGCCCATTCCATATCTTTTCAGTCTCCTGATGGGGAAGATGCATTGTCGTGCCCTCTTCATAACTGTGTTTGTGTGTGTGGACCATGATATATCCTTAGTGATGTGGACACCGAGGAAGTTGAAGCTCTCGACCCGCTCCACTACAGCCCTGTCAATGTGAATGCTTCATGATTAACGACTCACAGTGTAATCATAACAACATACAGGAACTCAAGTCCTTCTAATCACCCGACCTAGAATTCCTTACAACCAAATGACGGCCATATTATCTCCTAATAGAATTCTCATCAGGTATCGTCACAGCTGTGTATGTACCCCCTCAAGCAGACACCATGACAGCCCTCAGGGAACTTTACTGGACTCTATGTAAACTCAAAACCATATATCCTAAGGCTGCATTTATTGTAGCTGAGGATTTTAACAAAGCAAATTTGAGAATAAGGCTACCTAAATTCTATCAGCATATTGATTGCAGCATTCACGCGGCCAATACACTCGATCACTGCTACTCTAACTTCCGTGATGTACCCGTGATTATTAAAAAATATATATATTTCACCTTTATATAACCAGGTAGGCCAGTTGAGAACAAGTTCTCATTTACAACTGCGACCTGGCCAACATAAATCAAAGCAATGCGACAAAAACAACGACACAAAGTTACACATGGGATCATCAATCATCAAACGTACAGTCAACAACACAATAGAAAATATGTTCTGGGTAGCCTCAGAGAATAGCATCGATCTATACGCTGACTTGGTGCGTGAGTTTATAAGGAAGTGCATTGGAGATGTTGTACCCACTGTGACTATTAAAACCTACCCTAACCAGAAACCGTGGATGGATGGTGGCATTTACGCAAATCTGAAAGCACAAACTATCACATTCACCTATGGAAAGAGGACTAGGAATATGACTGAATATAAACTATATAGTTATTCCTTCCGCAAGGCAATCAAACAAGCAAAATGACGGTATAGGGACACAGTGGAGTCGCAATTCAACGGCTGAGACACGAGACGTACTTGGTAGGGTCTACAGGAAATTATGGACTACAAAAAAAAACTGCCATGTTACGGACACCGACGTCTCGCTTCCAGACAAACTTAACACCTTCTTGGTCCGCTTTGACGATAATACAGTGCCACCATGTGGCCCGCTAACAAGGACTGCGGACCTCACCTTCTCCGTGGCCGACGTAAGACATTTAAACGTGTTAACCCTCGCAAGGCTGCTGGCCCAGACGGCATCCCTAGTGGCGTCCAGAGAGCAAGCGCAGACCAGCTGGCTGGAGTGTTTACGGACATATTCAATCGCTCCCTATCCCAGTCTGATGTCCCCACATGCTCCAAGATGGCCACCATTGTTCCTGTACCCAAGAAGGCAAACTGAACTAAATGACTACCGCCCCGTAGCACTCAAATCATATCCTAACTCACCATTAAGCTGGAGGCCCTGGGTCTCAACCCCACCCTGTGCAATTGGGTCCTGAACTTTCTGACATGCCGCCCCCAGGTGGTGAAGATGGGAAACAACATCTCCACTTCGCTGACCCTCAACACGCTCCCCACAAGGGTGCATGCTCAGCCTCCTGTACTCCCTGTTGCATGGCCACCCATGACTGCGTGGCCATGCACGCCTCCAACTCAATCATCAAGTTTGCAGACGACACAACCGTGTTGGGCTTGATTACCAACAACAACGAGACAGCCTACAAGGAGGAGGTGAGGGAACTCGGAGTGAGGTGTCAGGAAACAACCTCTCACTCAACGTCAACAAAACAAAGGAGATGATCATGGACTTCAGGAAACAGCAGAGGGAGCACCCCCCATCCACATCGATGGGACTGTAGTGGAGAAGGTGGAACATTTTAATTTCCTCTGCGTACACATCACAGACAAATTGAAATCATCCACCCACACAGACAGTGTGGTGAAGAAGGTGCATCAGCGCCTCTTCAACCTCAGGATGCTGAAGAAGTTTGGCTTGTCACCTAAAACCCTGACAAACTTTTACAGATGCACAATCGAGAGCATCCTGTCAGGCTGTATCACCGCCTGGTAATGTAACTGCTCCACCCTCAATCACAAGGCTCTCCAGAGGATAGTGCGGTCTGCACAACGCATCACTGGGGGCAAACTACCTTCCGTCCAAGACACTAACAGCACCCGATGTCCAAGACACTTACAGCACCCGATGTCACAGGAAGACCAAAAATATCAGCAAGGAAAACAACCACCCGAGCCACTGCCTGTTCACCCCGCTATCATCCAGAAGGTGAGGTCAGTACAGGTGCATCAAAGCTGGGACCAAGACACTGAAAAACAGCTTATATCTCAAGGCCATCAGACTACTAAACAGCAATCACTAACTCAGAGAGGCTGCTGCCTACATAGAGACTCGTATCTTTTTGTAATCCGTGATTGACTGTAGACCCTGCCACATACCTCTTGTGTCTGAGCCGTTGAATTGAGATTCTACTTTGTCTCTATACTGACGCTTAGCTTGTTTGATTGCCTTGCGGAGGGAATAGTTACACTGTTTGTATTCGGTCATGTTTCCAGTCACCTTGCCCTGATTAAAAGCAGTGGTTCGCGCTTTCAGTTTACGCGAATGCTGCCATCAATCCACGGTTTCTGGTTTGGGAATGTTTTAATCGTTGCTATGGGAACGACATCTTCAACGCACGTTCTAATGAACTCACACACCGAATCAGCGTATTCGTCAATGTTGTTGTCTGACGCAATACGGAACATATCCCAGTCCACGTGATGGAAGCAGTCTTGGAGTGTGGAATCAGATTGGTCGGACCAGCGTTGAACAGACCTCAGCGCGGGAGCTTCTTGTTTTAGTTTCTGTCTGTAGGCAGGGATCAACAAAATGGAGTCGTGGTCAGCTTTTCCAAAGGAGGGCGGGGCAGGGCCTTATATGCGTCGCGGAAGTTGGAAACAAGGTTTTTCCAGCCCTGGTTGCGCAATCGATATGCTGATAAAAATTAGGGAGATTTGTGTGTATTAGGTAGTGTTGGGGAAATTGTTAGATTACTTGTTAGATATTACTGCACTGTCAGAACTAGAAGCACAAGTATTTCGCTACACTGGCATTAGCATCTGCTAACCATGTGTATGTGACCAATAACATTTGATTTGAATTTGATTTGAATGGGGCGTGCTTGGCCCTCCCTTTCCTGTAGTTCACAATCAGCTCCTTTGTCTTGCTGACTTTGAGGGAGAGGTTGTTGTCCTGGCACCACACTGCCAGGTGTCTGACCCCCTGACCCCCTCCCTATAGGCTGTCTCATCATCGTCAGTGATCAGGTCTACCACCGTCGTGTCGTCAGTAAACTTAATGATGGTGTTGGGCATGGCCACACAGTTGTAGGTGAAAAGGGAGTACAGGAGGAGACTAAGCATGACGGATGTGCTGTTACCTACCATCACCACCTGAGGGTGGCCTGTCAAGAAGTCCAGGATCCAGCTGCAGAGGGAAGTGTTCAGTCCCAGGGTCATTAGCTTAGTGATGAGCTTGGAGGGCACTATGGTGTTGAACACTGAGCTGTAGTCTGTGAACAGCATTCTCACATAGATGCTCCTCATGTCCAGGTGGGAGAGGACAGTGTGGAGTGCAATAGAGATTGCGTTATCTGTGGATTTGTTGGGGCGGTATGTTCATTTATTTATTTTGTATTTTTTAATTCACCTTTATTTAACCAGGTAGGCCAGTTGAGAGTTCTCATTTACAACTGCAACCTGGCCAAGATAAAGCATGTGAATTGAAGTGGGTCCATGGTGTCTGGGATGATGGTGTTGTGAGAAATGACCAGCATTTCAAAGCATTTCATGGCTACAGATGTGAGTGTTACGGGGCAATAGTCATTTAGACAGGTTACCTTGACATTCTTGGCACAGGGACTATGGTGGTCTGCTTGAAACATGTAGGTATTACAGCCACAGTCAGGGAAAGGAGAGAAAATGTCTGAGTACACATCCTGCTAATCCGTCGGTTTACCTGTTTAAAGGTCTTACTTTGGCTATGGAGAGCGTGTTCACACAGTCATACAGAACAGCTGGTGCTCTCATGTATGGTTCAGTGTTGCTTTCCTCGAAACATAGAAGGCATTTAAGCTTCTTGGTTGGTCAGAGTCACTGGGCAGCTTGCTGCTGGGTTTCCCTTTGTAATCCATGATAGATTGCAAGCACCACCACATCGGACGAGCGCCAGAGCCGGGGTAGTAGCATTCGATCTTAGTCCTGTATTGATGTCTATGAAGCCGGTGACTGATATGATGAACTCCTCAACGCCATTAGATGAATCCCAGAACATAATACAGTCTGTGCTAGCAAAACAGTAGCTTAGCATACACTTCATCGGTCCACTTCTGGATTGAGCACGTCACTGGTACTTCCCGTTTGAGTATTTGCTTATAAGTAGGAATCAGGAGGATATAGTTATGGACAGATTTGTCAAATGAAGGGCGAGGGAGAGCTTTATTTGCGTTTATGTGTGTGGAGTAAAGGTGATTCAGAGTTTGGTCGCCTCTAGTTGCACAGGTGACATGCTGGTAGAAATGAGGTAAGACTGATTTCAGTTTCCCTACATTAAAATTGCTGACCACTTGGAGTTCCGCTGCTGATTGAGCATTTTCTTGTTTGCTTATGGCGCTATACAGCTCATTGAGTGTGGTCTTAGTGTCAGCATCTTTTTCTGGTGTTAAATCAACAGCTACGAAAAATATAGAAGAAAATACACACACACACACGCACACGCACACGCACGCACACACACACACACACGCACACACACATGCACACACACATGCACACACACGGAAAATGACATATCACACACTAACATGTAGACAGATACACACACACACTCTCTCTCTCTCTCTCTCACACACACACACACACACACACACACACACACACACACACACACACACACACACACACACACACACACACACACACACACACACACACACACACACACACACTCTCACACACACACACACACACACACACACACACACACACACACACACACACACACACACACACACACACACATTCTCAATTGATTAGGGACTGAAAAGGGCCTGACAGGAAAGAGTACAGGCATTATATCAATTATAGTTTTTTACAATTTCTAACACACTAGAATGACATGCACAACACAATTATTTAAACTGACACACAGAGAGCAAAACGTCTTCTCAAGTCTCCAAAAGTCTAAACACATTTTCTGCTTTACACACATTTTGCAATTCAAAATGGCACTTTTTAAATGCACTGCACACTGACACTACATGAGCAAATTGGCCAATACATGTGCCACCTGGCCAAAAACTTCAATGGTTAATTGTTACCACTTCAATCAGGAAGTAAGCATTATGAAAAGACCACAGGTGAGCACCTTTTGTTTTACAACAACAATGGAAGCCGTTGCAGAGAGAGGAAGAGGAAGAGGAAGAGGGAGGGTGAGAATGAGAGGGGGAGGAAGAGTGAGAGGTAGGGGTAGAGCTGGTAGAGGAGTTCATGGCCAAAGGAGACAACAACTTTCAAATGAAATCAGAGCAACCTTAGTTGATCATGTCATCAACCATGGGCTGACAATGTGAGAGGCTGGACAGAGAGTACAGCCCAACTTGAGCCGTTTTACTGTCGCCTGTGTCATCCGGACATTTAGACTGAAGTACAGGTATGTAACCTACATTTCTTTCACACTATGTAGTACACCCCATGTCATAGTGTATCAGTTGGGTGACACCTGTTTACTTCATGAATGGTTGATGTCATACACTAACTGCACACATTTCCTGTAGAATTTACTCTACTGTGGGGGAAATATCTTTAGGCTGCATTGTCCAAGCCCTATATTTTTGTTTTTTTGTTTTTCTAAAGGGCTGAGAGAGGCAACCATGGTGGAGGAAGGGGCCAAATGTTCACCGGGGTACAGGAAGGGGCCAACCATGGTGGAGGAAGGGGCCAAATGTTCACCGGGGTACAGGAAGGGGCCAACCATGGTGGAGGAAGGGGCCAAATGTTCACCGGGGTACAGGAAGGGGCCAACCATGGTGGAGGAAGGGGCCAAATGTTCACCGGGGTACAGGAAGGGGCCAACCATGGTGGAGGAAGGGGCCAAATGTTCACCGGGGTACAGGAAGCTGCCATTGTAAACTTGGTTTTGGAAAATAATGGATTCAGATTATGAGAAATTCAAAGCCACATCATCCAAGACAACACCATATTCAACAACATTCAACGAGTCAGTCTGTCCACATTGGCTCGCATTCTCAAGAGAAACCAAATCAGAATGAAACAACTTTATAAGGTGCCATTTGAGAGAAACTCTCAAAGAAACAAAGAGGTCAGACGAGCATATGTGGATGTAAGTACAATATTGACTGCAGTACACTACACGCAACATTGTTTCCCAGTGTACTGGATAACACCATATTGACTGCTTTTGTTCTTTGTTTTCAGAGAGTACTGGAAATGGATGCTCATGCAATCCCACATGAGTTCATCTTTATAGATGAGGCTGGGTTCAACCTAGCAAAGACCAGAAGAAGGGGGAGAAACGTCATTGGCCACAGAGCCATTATAGACGTTCCTGGCCAACGTGGTGGGAACATCACAATGTGCGCTGCCATCTCCAATACGCATGGTGTCCTCCACCGTCATGCCAACCTTGGACCATACAACACAGCCCATATTCTCACATTTCTGGACAGACTCCACAACATTCTCATACCACCAGAGCATGTGAATGATGCAGACCATCAAAGAACCCGGTACGTTGTAGTGTGGGACAACGTGAGCTTTCATCGTGCAGCCCCAGTCCAAAACTGGTTTGCTGACCACCCACCATTTCTTGTGTAATACCTCCCACCATACTCACCATTTCTGAACCCCATAGAAGAGCTATTTTCGGCACGGCGGTGGAAGGTATACGACCGGCAGCCCTTTGTGCGCAGGCCTCTTGTCCAGGCTATGGAAGAGGCATGTGATGAGATTGATGTGGGCGCGATTCAGGGATGGATAAGGCACTCAAGGCGCTTCTTCCCTCGATGTCTGGCAAGGGAAGATATTGCCTGTGATGTGGATGAGGCGTTGTGGCCAGACCCAGCTGTGCGGCAAGATGCTGCCTAATTATTTTTCTTGCCTCTTTTTTTCTATATATTTTTTCTGCAATTTTCTTTTTCAGTTTACTGTTTTTTTGTGAGCATATTTTTGTTCAGTCCAATGTAAATATATCTGCTGTGCATATGTTGCACTGACTTGTTTGGTGAAAAATAAAGAAATACATTTTTCAACAGCATGTGTGTGTATCTGCAAATATTTCTGTGCATCTGAAGAATTTTCGACAATTTGAACTATTTTAGTATTATGGCAAAGCATACTAAAGATGAGAGTGCTTTTCATTATGCCCAACAGTGTGTAGTTGGTTAGACAAAAATCTGTTAATATGAATGAAGTGTGTGCCATTTCGTGCAAACGTTTGATTTTGATAATGCTATATGTAGTTTTGGTTGCAGTGCTTCATTTTTCATATATGAGGTATTTTGCAGTTTGGGGGTGTGGTTTTGTGAGTTGTGTTAAGTATTTAGATAAAAACCTTGATTGCAAAATTGTGTTTTAACAATTGGGAAAACTGTAGTGTTCTCACAGTGACACAACACTCCCTACGCTGTCATGGCCTCACGGGTCAAAGTTGACGACAATCATAGAGGTCACTCCTAATGACCTCCCACTGTGTGTCTTTGTGTGTTTGTGGGTGCATGTGTTTATTTGTGTGTGTGTGTGTGCGTTTGTGTGTGTATGTGTGTTTATTTGTGTGTGTGTGTTTATTTGTGTGTATTTCTCTCTCTAGATTGGACCTTTCAATCTCCCTTCTCTTCCTATCAACCTTGACATGGAATACGACTGTGTCTGCGGCCAGTGGCCCAAGCAGCAACCAAGCAGGAACATACCTGTGTGCGTGTTAGTGTGTGTGTGTGTGTGTGTGTGTGTGTGTGTGTGTGTGTGTGTGTGTGTGTGTGTGTGTGTGTGTGTGTGTGTGTGTGTGTGTGTGTGTGTGTGTGCTTTTTTTCTGACTATTGTGTCTGGATTGGAATATATTACTATCCTTTCCCTAGGCCTTTCAAATGGACTTTGTTATAAATCCAGGACTTTAAGCAAACACTCTCTCTAGATCAAGTTGTAATACAAGTTTCCTGTGTGTGTGTGTGTGTGTGTGTGTGTGTGTGTGTGTGTGTGTGTGTGTGTGTGTGTGTGTGTGTGTGTGTGTGTGTGTGTGTGTGTGTACGTGTACGTGTATGTGTGCATGCATGAGCATTTGTGTGTGCGCGTGTGTGTATCTGTGTGTGTGTGCGTCTGTGTGTGTGCGTGTGTGTGTGTGCGTCTGTGTGTGCATGTGTGTGTGTGTATCTGTGTGTGTGTGCATCTGTGTGTGTTTGTAAATAGAGACAAGCTCTAATCAACTGTGAAAAATGTTCCACTTATCACTTCACATCAATAAAGGCATAAATGACCTATTCTCATGATGTGTGTGTATGTGTTTGTTTGAGTGGGTAGGTGTGTGCGTGTGAGTTTGAGTGTGCTTCAGACCTGTGTAGAAAATATTTGTATTTTATAGTTTATTTGAAAACATCACATTTTCAAATACTCAAGGTAGTCAAAAGGTAGTGGAACATGTAGAGAATCCACTGAAGGTAAGTATTTCCTTTGATATTCATATACAGGTCTCAGAAAAACAAATCATATTTTAAAGCACAGATAATGGCCTTTTAATCAATTGGTTTAAAATAAAGTATTTTGAATACCTCTCAGAAAAAAATTATGTAGTTATTTGATGGCTGCGAAACATTCGATAAAGAACACAAAAACTACAACAATTAGTTTAGGTATTCTAGATACATGATGATTATCACATGGTTAATGGTAGCACATGTACGACTTTCAGGTATGAATCTTAATATATAGCCTATCATTAAAAAGTTCATGATTGAATCAAATAAAACATTCACATGTATCTAAATAACGGAAAGGGATACAGATGTAAATCAATCAGGCATTCAGGTACATCAAGGCAATTGTTCGTGAGGGACATGGACTCATCTCAACATTGGAGTTGGAACGCTTGTCGAAAATACATTTTCTTAATGAGTGAAATGTAAGGTACATTAACACTGGACATCAAGTTCATATAACATACATATACAATATACCATAGATGTAGTAACCTTGTGAATACTACAATAGCAACATGGTTATTAAATAAGACTTTAGATATTGGTTTATATTTGCAAAATAAGGGAGTTATTACACCAGTGGAATAAGGTACAATCACTAATCTTGTGCACAGTAGTTTCAAAATCTCTCGGCTCAATGCTATGCAATTTAATTACCCAAGTATTCTGGAACAGCATACTAATAAAAATGTGCTCTAAAAGTGATTACAGTGTTGTTACACAGGCGCAATAACTGTTATTAATAATGCTAACAGTAACGGTTAAAATATAGCCATTAAGTGTCTAAGGGAACTAAATATAGAAAACTGCCTTCTTGACAGCCAAGGTGGGTGGGAAATCATGTTCATTTGTCTAATTAAACCATCCCTTTAAATATGGTTTACTGTGTGTTTAAAATAAGAACACTCAGATAGACAAAGAGGTTCTACGTTGTTTTTGTCGAGCATCCAACTCCCTGCCTGTAATGTTTGCACATTTCTTTGAATTTCTCTGCAGTATTTTCAGGCATCATAAAATGTATTATACAGCTTTCAACCTTTTCAGTGGCATGTTGAAAGAGGCACACTGTAGTTTAGTGTCACAACTTATTTGTACTTATCTGTAAAAATATCATTGGTTGATTGGTTTGACTTGACTATCTACAGCTGGGGTCTGTTCAGGAGAAAGGAAATATACAGAATGTTCAGATAGAAATGTATTGTGTAGATCAAATTTGATCTCCTGTCAGATAGATTGGAATGGTACAGGAGATTGTGTTTGGTCTATTCATTATATCTGCAACATGCAGTTCCTGAGTTTTTTGTTATGTTTGTTTTAACCCTATCTGAAACCTCAACCCTTATCGTAACCATTCAGAATTAATGCCTAAACTTAACTGTCAAAATTGGATGATTATCCCCCGTCTGTCAAACCATGTCAGTGTGAGATCTTGTTGGGAAAGCAGGGTGGAGGACATCAGCCAGGCTTGACAGTCTGACAGAAGCTGATGGGGGATCTGAATTAGTTTGATATTGGCCATGTCTACGTGCGTGTGGATATGCATCCTTGTGAGTGTGTTTGTGTGTCTTTGTGTGTATGCACGTGCACATGTGCTTGTGTGCATGTGTGTGTCAAGGGGACCAGGGGACAAAGCTGGCTCCTGTCTGTGTCCTGGGTCCCTCATCAGGCCCTCATTAGTCACGCTAAGTGACCTTTGAGGAGGTGAAGATAGACTTTCTGGCTGTGTCCCATCTCCTGTCTATCTACCTCTCCTTCTCCCTCTCTCTCTTGTCCCTCTCCCTTGCTAGCTCTCTGTCTGTCTGTCTGTCTGTCTGTCTGTCTGTCTGTCTGTCTGTCTGTCTGTCTGTCTGTCTGTCTGTCTGTCTGTCTGTCTGTCTGTCTGTCTGTCTGTCTGTCTGTCCCTCTCTCTATTTCCCTTCTATCTCTCTTTTCTCTATCCTGTCTGTCTGTCTGTCTGTCTCTCTCACTCTTTCTCTCTCTCCCTCCCCCTTCTCTCTCTTTCTCCCTCTCTTTATCGCTCTCTCCTCCGTCACTCTCTGTCTCTTCCTCTCCTCCTGGGTGGTTCAGTGGTTCGAGAGACGGTTCAACAGAGGAAGGTTTTTATATCTCATAAAAATACAGTACAGCATTGTCTAAGAATGTATTCGGAGAATGTGTGAACTATCAACTCATTTGAGTGTTTGTTATTGTATGTGTATTTGTGTGTGTTCGTTTTAGTGTGTCAGAAATGCAGCCTCTGTCTGTTGTAATCATATCTCTTTCTCTCTCTTTATCTCTCCCTTTTTCTTTCTCTCGCTTTCCCTCTCTCTCTCTCTTTATTGATTTATTTATCTCTCTCTCTATCTCGCTCTCTCTATCTCTCTCTCTCTCTCTGTCTCTCTCCCTCCCTCCCCTTGACCCGGGTAGCAGCTCCAGCCTGGGGGGACTAGTCTGTGTGTAGCCTGATTAGAGGCAGTGTGGGCTGGGGAGAGCTGGGCGTTGTGCTGGGCTGTCTGGAGCTCCTCCAGACATATTCAGACCTGCTACTGAGGAGACAGGCTGGAACGTGGGAGGAAACGCACACACATACACACACACATACAAGGACCGGAGAAGGAGGACACCCACATGATCACTAGTGGAGAAAGGGCACTTAGAAAAGGTGACTTAGCCCTCTGAGACAGAGGCTGTTGTGTGTGTGTGTGTGGTCCCTTGTTTTACTATCTTCTCCCTTCTTAGACTTGAGTTAGTATTAGAAGTGTAGAAAGAGAAGCAAACAAAAATGCCTAAAAGTTCCATAGAGTAAACAACATTAGATAGTGAATGACAAAATCACATATATCTTTTGGTTTGAAAATAAATGGTACCATTAAGATAGCTATCTTTATAAAAATGTCAACTATATTTAATTTTATATTTTATTTATTTACTTTTACAAAACAATAAAAAGTGGTTCAGTAACAGAACTACTTAAAGTTTTAAAGGGTTAAAAACATAACTGCCTAAGTGAAATTCATCTTTTCATGAATTCAAGTGCTATGTCTGTATATGATTCTTGATTCTTGGTGTACCGTACCATAAAGTATAATTCAAGCAAATTATAACAAATTCATTTTTTTGTTTTAAAGTTGAGTGCTGTCACTTTACAGCCCTTTTACCACTGGAATTGTCATCTGGTATGTCATGTGACATTTCTTCTAACAAAAGGTACTCTCTGGTCTATATTACACTCAATTCCCAAATGAACCGATATGTTCTCACAATATATTTCAATACATAGGTAAAACCTGGTAACTAGAGAGCTGTAAAATCAAGCGGTACTAAAAAGTGAAAATGTTCAATAGTGAAACCTAGTGAGAACCAGAGAGTTCACCACCCAATGGGTAGTTTTATTCCATAATATGAGTCTCTCTCTCTGGCCTCTCTTCTTTTTCTTTCTGTTCTCAGATTTAGTATCCTTCTCTCTCTATGTCTCTTTCTGAGGAGTAGGCTTATGGTCCCAATGCAGGCTGCTCTGTACGATAGTCAGTGGCAGCATCAATCCATCAATCCATCAATCCATATCTTCTTCTTCTTTCTAGGAATTCATACATCCATCTTCTTTTTGATATTTTTGATATCAACAACCTATTATTATATTTTTTTCATTTAATTAACTTTTTCATTCTTTTCTACACAAAATGAGAAACATAACAAGGAATGGAAACATGTTATTTGAATATTCCAGAATGTTTCTGTGTAGGCCTGCAAAATTCCGATAACTTTCCCCAAATTCCTTGGTTTTCTAGAAATCCTGGTTGAAAAATTCCTGGAATCGTGAGGGAATAGAAAGGACATGTGGATATCCTCCAATCACGTTTTCTGAAAAACCTTGGAATTTTGCAACGTCTGTGTTTTCAGGAAATACCTGATCCTGCTCAGTCATGATTTTGAGCGTATGACAGAACATTCAAATAAGGTGTCATCAGCAGCTAACTAACTTTCTGTATCCACTCTGGACAGACAGGTAGCTTGTCTATTTCAGTGTCTACTGAACACACAAATGGCTTGCTAAGGGCACAACCTTTAACTCAAACTTTACACATGCATTTTCTCTTACCCCTTTTTCTCAAAAGCATAAACTCTCCCTTTCGACTATTAATACATCTTGAAGCTTTACTCCAATGTCTGCATTCTTTTGAAGAATTATAAAATCATTCAAAGCACCAAAAGCATTGTCCTTACCGCAATCTGTGCAAGTCTTACCATACTTTTTACTAACCCCCTCTGCTATCGTCATAATGATAAGGGGACATCTGTAAAATATACATGTGATTGTTTTATTTATAGGATCTAACAATCTCATAGTGTCTTGGAGGATCCCGTTACCTTGTGACTGTGATAAACGCTGACTCCAATATATGGCAGGTTAGTAGCACCACCACCCCTGTATCAAAAATCTGTAGTAACCATCTCAAAAACAGGAAAGTCTGGGTTTCTTTGGGGCTCCCAGGTCAGGTATAAAATAGTGCTACTGTAGGGTAGGGGGGTAGGGGCTAGGGAGTGAGTTATCAGAATAGTCTACAGGGGGTGGGTGGGTAGCAGAAAGGAGATTGGGCCACAAAAAGGTTCAATGTTTGGACTAGTGGTCAGGAGGGTCTGGAGGGGTCTAGAGGGTCTGGAGGGGTCTGGAGAGGGTCTGGAGGGGTCTAGAGGGTCTGGAGGGTCTGGAGGGGTCTAGAGGGTCTGGAGGGGTCTAGAGGATCTGGAGGGGTCTGGAGCCGAGGGGCATGGAGGGTGTTTTCTAGAGCATGGTGGGATATGTGGGAGACTGGTGTGAGACTGGGCGAGACTTGGGAAAGAGACTGGGGAGACTTGGGTGAGAATGAGGGATAGATAGCCAGGTGAGAAGTAGCCCGAGTGCCAGTCTGTTTGTGGTATCATGCCCAACTCATTGTCATTTTGGCTTGACAAGGACAGAAATGGAGTTCGCAAGAGCACAAAGAGATCTGGGACCAGACTAGATGGGAATACTAATCCGATACTAATAGAGCTATTTGTGAGATATGAACAGTGGCTTAGTGGAGGGTATCCCCAGGTATACGCCGTATACCCGAAAAAATGTCAGTGGAAGTACACTCACTTCTTAATCCCCCGTGGGCACTGCATACCCTCACTCCTTTTTTTACCCCTTTTTCTCCCCAATTGGTAGTAGTTACAGTCCTGTCTCATTGTTGCAACTCCTGTACGGACTCGGGAGAGGCAAAGGTCAAGAGCCATGCATCCTCCGAAACACAATCCTAATCCGGACGACGCTGGGCCAATTGTGCATCGCCCCATGGACCTCCTGGTCGCGGCCGGCTGTGACAGAGCCTGGGCTCAAACCCAGAATGTCTGGTGGCACAGCTAGCACTGTGATGCAGCCTTAGACGATTGCGCCACCCGGGAGGCCTCTACCATCACTTTTTAATGAGTGTACTTCTAGTGTAATGGCGGTATACATCGGATCAATTATGTAGTACAATAAAGAAATCATGCACAAAGTATCCTACACAAACGCAAGGCATGTGAAATACATTACATGACCAAAAGTATGTGGACACCTGCTCGTTGAACATCTCATTCCAAAATCATGAGTTGATCCCCCTTTGCTGCTATAACAGCCTCCACTCTTCTGGGAAGCCTTTCCACTAGATGTTGGAACATTGCTGCTGGGACTTCCTTCCATTAAGCCACAAGAGCATTAGTGAGGTTGGGCACTGATGTTGGATGATTAGGCCTGGCTCACAGCCATTCCAATTCATCCCAAAGGTGTTTGATGGGGTTGAGGTCAGGGCTCTGTGCAGGCCAGTCAAGTTCTTCCACACTGATCTTGACATTTGCGTATGGACCTCGCTTTGTGTGTGGGGGCATAGTCATTTTGAAACAGAAAAGGACCTTCCACAAACTGTTGCCACAAATTTGGAAGCACAGAGATGTCTAGATTGTCATTGTATGTTGTAGTGTTAAAATTTCCCTTCACTGGAACTAAGGGGCCTAGACGAAGAACAATTATTGTGCTGATGTTGCTTCCAGAGGCAGTTTGGAACTCGGTAGTGAGTGTTGCAACAGAGGAGAGACATTTTTTTTAACGTGCTACGCGCTTCAGCACTCAGCAGTCCCATTATGTGAGCTTGTGTGGTCGACCACTTCGTGGCTGAGCCATTGTTACTCCTAGATGTTTCCACTTCACAATAACAGCACTTACAGATGACCAGGTTAGCTCGAGCAGGGCAGACATTTGACTTGTTGGAAAGGTAGCATCCGATGACCGTGCCACGTTGAAAGCCACTGAGCTCTTCAGTAAGGCTTTTCAACTGCCACTGTTTGTCTATGGAGATTGCGTGGATGTGTGCTCGATTTTATACACCAGTCAGCAATGGGTGTGGCTGAAATACCCAAATCCACTCATTTGAAGGGATGTCTAAATACTTTTGTAAATATGGTGTATATTCACACGTGAGCTGCACACATAGCCTAGTTTCAGAGCAGACAGCAAGAGTGCGCAGCTAACAACTGGTTGTTTCATGGAGCAGCTCACAGAAGAACGACATCGGTTAGTAGGGTAGGTAGGAAAGACGTTTCAACTTTTGATATCTACCAGTAAATGCTAACTAAGGCAACAATGTGTATGCAAACCAGATATTGAAAAAGTGGGGTCCGAAATTGGTGTGCAATTCAGTCATCATGCGCTGTTTGAATGAAAATGTCTGGCAAAAATCCTTTCCAATTAAATGTTGATTACAAAGTAGGCCTACCTGGTAGAATGATACCATGATGATTTGTATCAATTGGGAGGGCATTTGTTTTACAAACTCTGCCATCACATGTAGGACATTGTACAGCACAGAAACACCACAAGCCAAATTCCACCCTACAAAGGCAAAATGCAGTAACTACGAATTTGTTCAAAAGTCTTTGATCCATTCTAATGGCTAAGTATATTATCTGATTAATGTGGAATTAAGTTTCCTCACACAAGAACAA
>NC_088423.1:27134718-27154718 GCF_034236695.1 Oncorhynchus nerka
AAGTCTCGGTCCAAAATGCTTCTCAACAGCTTCTACCCACAAGCCATAAGACTCCTGAACATCTAATCAAATGGCTACCCAGACTATTGCATTGCCCCCCCCCCTCTTTTACACTGCTTCTATTTTCTGTTTATTAACTATGCATAGTCGCTTCAACTCTACCTACATGTACATGTTACCTCAATTACCTTGACTAACCGGTGCCCCTGCACATTGACTCTGTACTGGTGCCTCCTGTATATCGCCTCGCTATTGTTATTTTACTGCTGCTCTACTTTTATTTCTTATTTTTTACTTATCTATTTTTTAAAACTTAATTAACACATATTTCTCTTAAAACTGTATTGTTGGTTATTAAAGGCTTGTAAGTAAGCATTGCACTGTAAGGTGCCTGTTGTATTCGACGCATGTGGCAGTGAAGTCCACAAGCAAAGGAAAGAGGTGAGAGGAGGAAAACACGTAGATGTGAGTAGGAATTATACAACAATCAGTGTGTTCATGTTGGCTGCTATGAAAGTGAATTGTGTTTGTGTGTGATCAGGGGTGTATTCATTCCGCCGATTCTGTTGAGAAACATTTCTTAAACTGAAGCAAACGGAATGAAACTGGAATAAACATACCTGAATTAGTCTGGTTTGCAAATGTTGGACTAATGATTACACTCTAGATCAGCTAGATGCAGGCAAGATTGTGCAAGGCGGTATTGAATGTGTCAATGTCTGTCACCTTGATTACTCAAATTTCTCTTGACCTGTGCACTTACGTTGTAAACTTTCATTCACAGGTTAGGTTGTAGTTATATCTGGGAAACCTCATGATGCTTATAGGGAAAATGTTTGTGTCATGTAGTAGCCTAAACCTTTGGATGTTACATTGAGCTGGGTGAATGGGATGTGAATGACAGTAATCCAATATGCTGTAATAGAAATAAGGCCATGCTCATAAAAAAATATATTGTCCGCCCTCATCTTAAACAGCACCGACCGCACCTGGTGTGTGTGTGCATCTGCATGTGTGTTTCTGTGTCTCTTCAAATGGCCATCATACGCAATCATATTACATTCTAATAAGAGAGTTATTGCGTCATGCTTTTTCAAGCTATATTCCCCTGTTATTCTCCTTCATTCCCCCTGGACTCCACAATTGACCATTTATTCAATCTCACAATTAAACAGACAAATAAATATATCTAGATTAGTTTCTGACCTCATGTTAGATGACAAGTGTGTGTGTGTGTGTGTGTCTTTCTGTGACCTCATGCTAGATGACAAAGAATGGGACTTTGGCTGCTACTCTAAATGTGAAAGAGAATGAAGACATTGGATGTGTCCCAAATTGCATCCTATTCCCTATATGTGACTGACGCCTTGATTCGGTCTTATGTAGCAAAATTTGAAATTGTGTTTACAAGTTGATAATCTTGTAACCTCACTTTTGAGAAAAATGCCTTTGAATGTTTTGGTACCCACTGGAGAGCTCTTCTTTGTCTACACCCATTCTGCATTGTTCACACCCTCTTAAGCTTTAGCCCCACCCATCTCATTAAGGGTTGGTGACTACAACTGTGCTGCTGGCAATGCTTTTTTCATCATCAGATACGTCATCAGAGTGCACAATAGAACACTGTACTGTCTACACTCGGTTAATATAATTATTTTTTTCTTAAAATCGATTTTAATCAGAACTAAAGTTTTGTTGCTACGGATTTCACAACGTGGATAGCCTTTACAGCTGGGACTGCAAATTTCTGGTCCATTTTCTTTTTGCGTGGATTCTGCGAGTGCTAGCTGGCTGTACTGTGGACACCTGTCATTGTCATGGGAAAGACTCATGGTTATCTTTTCATAGAACAACTGATTGCAGTAAAGAGCCAACCGGCATACTAAGGAGATCCTGAGGGTAATCGATGAGTACCAACAGATTTATGCTATGGAAAAACAACATACTCCATCATGGAAAGACAACCTCACAAAAAACTTCAACCTGACAAAAAAAAAAAAACAGTGTCTTCAGACATGGACAATTTACTTACCGTTGAAGTAGAGGCTAGTGCTCTGGCTGGAATCCATGTGACACTGAAAAGGTTGTGTGAGGTGGTAGCAGGGCTGAGGGGGAGTTTGGAGTTCAGCCAGAGTGAAATTCTCACGCTCCATGGAGAAAACAAGGCATTCACAGCCAAGGTAAAAATCCACGATTTCAACTTGTCTACTCAGGGAAAACAGGGTGATGAAGGAGTCGCTACTAGACATACAAAGTCAAAGCATGCGTGAAAATCATTTTTTTCTGGGATTCCTGAGGACGCATCCAATAATCCAGAGTTCGCGATCACAGAATTCATGTAATCCGTCTTGAAACTTCCTCTAGAGACTGTAAACAAGGTGGCTTTCCACCGAGTACACAGACTTGGAGCGCAGAGCGACAAGACCAAGGATCCCCGTCCGATCATCGCATTTGAGCACTACCAACAAAAGGAGCTGATCAAAAGCAGGGGAAGGGAACATAAAGGGACCAAATGTTTAGTCTCAATGACCAACTTCCAAGGGAGATAAACAAATGTCATAAGAGACTGTATCCGGTACAAAGGCAACAATGGGAGAAGGGTAAGTGTGCCTTTATCATTGTGGACAAACTCTTTATAGATGGACAGCTATTCTGAGACAGCTCCATAACACCATGGCTGTACTAAATTCTACAAGGACTTCAGGTTATGAAAAAAAGAAAGTATGGGAACTGTAAAAATATCTGAACATCATGAAGTGGATATGAACACACACGTACTCAATTACATGCTCGCTTACACATGCTGATTTATACATACAGTACACATACACACCTGATCTCGCTGTCTTCTCTCACTCTCTCTCTCTTTTCTCTTCTCTTCTCTCCCTCTCTATTGTCGAGAACGGTTTTATATTTTAATGTGTCTATTGTTTGTCTCTTTTTTTATGTATTTGTCTACAAGTTTATATACTGTATGTTTACAACAAGCAAGGGGAAGATATCAGAATAAGGGTATTAGGGAATAATAACATTAGTTCTATAGTGAAGCTGTCTCTAGAGTAATGCAAGGTCTCTTCCATGTGAAATGTCAATTGCTATGGAAATGCTGGAATGTGTTTTTCAATGATACTCAAGGTAATTATGATGTAACTATGACGGTGATACGTAAGGATTACAATTATCATCATGAATATTAAAACTATACGCACTACATGTTACACAAATAGACACTCAACGATGCAAATTGGCGGTGTTATTATTTATTTGGAAATCACACATTATAATCTTACACTTATACAGACGTCGTACACACTCTCACAAAATCACATCCAATATCATACACATCAACCTACTCAGATTTACTACACACATAGTATCTTGTCTCAATTTTCTAACATCTGTGGGATTGGCTCACAGGCAAACAGACAAGGGAATAAAACAAATATTGCTAGAACCCATTTCTTGAATTCTAAATATCAGACATTTGAAAGCTCTAGTTTTGACTGTCATAATACCTCTGATGGAGGTAACTTTACGAGCATTAATTATGGTCAATTTAGACTGAGAAAAGTATCTAGTTATGGTAAGTATCACGATCGTTGTTGTAAGAATCGGACCAAAATGCAGCCTGGTTTGGGTTCATCATCTTTAATTAACGTGAACCGGCAAAAAACAAGAAAGAAGAAAGAAACGAACGTGAAGCTATGTAGTGCTAACCAGCAACTATACACAAAACAAGATCCCACCACCAACAGGTGGGAAAAGGCTGCCTAAGTATGATCCCCAATCAGATACAACGATAGACAGCTGCCTTTGATTGGGAACCATACCAGGCCAACCTAGAAATAAAGAAACTGGAATGCCCACCCTAGTCACACCCCAACCTAACCCAAAATAGAGAATAACGTATCTCTAAGGTCAGGACATGACAGTAAGGGGTGAAATAAGTATAGCCATTTATAATTGTAACGGTTCAGCAGATTATAAAAAAGAAGATCAGTCTTTACATGGCTTAAAGAAAAGTAATATAACATATACTGTTCACAGGAAACTCAAATATCAAAATAGATCTGGCTCATTAATCTATATGGTCCAAATCCATACTTCGTCTAAAACTATTTTTCCAATTTACTGAACTTACAGTTCATTATATCATTATAACACAGTTTTAAGTTCCTCAATGGACCGTAAAGGTAATCACTCTACAAACTATCATCACCGTGCCCTTAAGGAAATCACAAATAATGGACACATTAGAAATAGTGGATATTTGGAGACTAAAAAACCCCGACCTAGTGAGATATACGTACATGGAGGAGACTTAATCAAGCTAGTCGCCCTGACTACTTTCTTGTTTCTTTCTCTCTTCCATCAAAGGTGAAAAAAGTTATAATAGGGGACAGAATGTGATCGGATCATCATCTAATTGGCATTCACATAACTCTTATAGATTTTCCACGTGGACGGGGATATTGGAAATTTTATCAAAGTTTACTGGAGGGCAACTTATTTTTAACTAAGACAAAATTATTTATAACTGAATTTTTCCAGTATAATATAGGTTCATCAAATCCCCTTATTGTTTGGGAGACCTTTAAATGTACCTTCAGGGTCATTCAATTCAATATTCATCAATAATAAAAAGCAGTTTCTGGCTAAAGAGACAAGACTAACAAGGGAAATACATGAACTAATAGTACAGGTAGATAGCAATAAAAACAATGTTACAGAGACAAAATAAGTTAGAGGAAAAACAAAAAGAACTTGAGAACTTATTCAAGAACGATCTAATGAAATATATTACAAAAATAAAGCAAACTGGATGGAATATGGAGAAAAATGCACAAAATTCTTCCTGAATCTCCAATACAGGAACACTAACAAAAATAATTTGCAGAAACTCGTTACTGAAGACGGAGTCATCTATGATTCTCCGAATGATATTTTAAAAGAGGAAGATAACTATTTTAGGCAGATGTTCTCTTTTCCGTCTCATCCTCTTCCACTGAATGAAGATTACGGAAAGGAATTCTTTCCAAATAATATAAAAAATTGAAAATTATTAAATGTACAGAAAGATCCGTGTGAAGGACAAATTACAGGGCAATAACTTTTTGAGGCTATTAAATGCTTTCAGTCTGGAAAAACCCCAGGGCTTGATGGCATACTGGTAGAGGTCTATCAAGCCTTTTTTGATATACTAAAAGCTCGATTGTTAGATTGTTTTAACTACTCCTATAGAAATGGTAGTCTGTCAGGTACTCAACAGGAAGGTCTGATTATTATTTAAATAAGACCCAGAATGCAAATATAAAGACCCAGTCTATCTAAAAAACTGGAGGCCCCTTACACTTCAATGTTGTGATGCAAAAATCCTCGCGAAATGCATAGCATTCAGAAGTAAAAGGGTTTTTACCAGGTATTGTTCATCCTGATCAGACAGGTTTTTTACGTGGACAATATATTGGAGATAATATACAACACTACTAGAAATAATAGAACATCATGAAACATCTAAGAAGCCAAGCCTGGTATTTTTAGCGGATTTTGAATAGGCATTTTATAAAGTAAGACTGGATTTTATTTATAAATGCCTGGATATTTCTCAATTTTGGTAATTCTCTTATAAAATGGATAAAAATAACGTATAGCAACCCCAGGTGTAAAATAGTAAATAACGACTACTTCTCAGAGAGTTTTGAATTGTCAAGAGGAGTTAAACAGGGGGTCCGCTGTCACCATATCGTTATGGCCATCAAAATGCTAGCTATTGAAATCGGAATCAATAACAACTTAGAGGATTAGAAATCCAAGGCTTAAAAACAAAGGTGTCCATCTGCAATGTGTCATTGAAGATCTAGATAACTTGTCTGTGCTCTCTGGAATAAAACCTCATTATGATAAGTGTACAATTTTACAAATTGATTCTTGAAAAAATACAACTTTTACATTACCCTGCAGTTTACCTATACAATGGGCTGATGGTGAAGTAGACATACTTGGTATTCATATCACAAAATATTTAAATAACCTCTCCACAATGAATTTCAATAGAAAACTTGTAAAAATAGACAAGATCCTGCAACCATGGAGAGATAAATAACTGTCTATTTATGGAAAAATTGCCCTGATTAACTCCTTAGTCATAGTTCAGTTTATTTTGCTTTATCTGGGACGCTAAACCAGACCAAATAAAATGTGCCTGTCTATATAATGAATATGTAATGCTCCGGGTGTCGTGGGTGTGGAGTCAGACGCAGGAGACAGAGAGTGCAATGCTGTGCTCTTTAATGCACCAATGCACCACAGGGTGCTCACAATAATAACGGCCCCAAACACAGGGAATGAAAAATGTACAACTGAAAATTCACGACCAGGAACACACACGTTCCTCTACTACAGAGCCGAAGGTTACAATAATTAATCCCGTCCTGTCTAAAGAAGCCCAACTAATCATCACAAACAGGTGCTACCAATAAACATACAAGGAGGGGGAGGAAAGACAATCAGTGGCAGCTAATAGGCCGGTGACGACGACCGCCGAGCGCCACCCGACCGGGAAGGGAAGCCCCCCTCGGTCGGACCCGTGACAGAATATGAATTGGGTTGGTTGAGATTATTAAATATAAAAGCACTAAACCCTAAATGGTTCTCAGGTAGATTACTAAGAAAAGCTCATCCATTGTTTAAGAATGGCCTTTTTGCCTTTGTGCAGATGGCCATGTTTCATTTTCGATTAATTGAAAATCTCTCTTTTTCAAACAAGCATTGCAGAGCTGGCTACAATTTCAACTTCATCCCCCTGAAAAGATAGAACAAATATTATGGCTGAATTCAAATGTGCTGGTTGATAAAATACCTGTATTTGTTTTATTTTTTATTATATTGTAAATTTGAATGGTAGAGTTATGTCCTTCATGGAATTATCAGAATTATATGGGAAGGTCTGCTCAATCCAAGAGTACAACCAATTGATTACAGCATTACCCCAAAAATGGAGGAGGCAACTGGCAGCGAGAGGAGGTGGGGAACTGGTCTGTCTGCCCAATATAAAGGATCAAAACTGGCAGAGGAATAAAAATAGCATAAACAGGAAAGTATACCAGTTTCATTTGAGGACCAGGATGTTGACAACTGTGCCATACAGATTGCAAAATATTAGTTTACATTCCAGAAGGCATTTCTGCCTTTTTAAAAAGTAGTGACCTGCGAAATATGGCTAGCGCAATGCGCGTACAGTGCTCTGGTTTTGACTTGGGTTTATAAGGCTTTATGCACTATGTAGGGAATAGGGTTCTATTTGGGACACATTCACTCTTTTGTGTTTCTCTTGGAATTTTATTAATGACACTGTTCCGCCATGCTTCAACCAGAAGTACCTTCTCATTAATTAAAGGTATGGCTGGTATTATATGAACTTGTGAGTAATGGACAGCAATAATATTTTGGGTAATATCTTACATTTTGGGGTGATACATAAAAGAGGTTATAGTGTACTCTGTGATCTCATGTACAAAAACCTGAAAGACGTAGAATATCTTTGCTTTAGTTGCTTGTTTTGAACAATGATTGATTGCCACTAGAGATCTGGACAGCTTGGGCAATGTCCATGATTATCATAATCATTCAGTGAATAGTTCTACACAGCGTGTGAAGAACGTGTGTGAAACTCGTCAGTCTTTTATTGTTCTGTGAAATTAAGGCTAATCCATGCGAGAAATTGTCAAGAAACTGAAGATCTCCTACAATGCTGTGTACTACTCCCTTCACAGTACAGCGCAAACTGGCTCTAACCAGAATAGAAAGAGGAATGGGAGGCCCCAGTGCACAACTGAACAAGAGGACAAGTATATTAGAGGGTCTACTTTGAGAAACAGACGCCTCACAAGTCCTCAACTGGCAGCTTCATTAAATAGTACCCGCATAACACCAGTCTCAATGTCAACAGTGAAGAGAGTGAAGAGGATGCTGGCCTTCTAGGCATAGTTGCAATGAAAAAGCCATATCTCAGACTGGCCTATAAAAATAAAAGATTAAGATGGGCAACAGAACACAGACACTGGACAGAGGAAGATTGGAAAAAAGTGTTATGGACAAATGAATCTAAGTTTGAGTTGTTCGAATCACAAAGAAGGACATTCGTGATACGCAGAAAAATTTAAAAGATGCTGGAGGAGTGCTTGACGCCATCTGTCAAGCATGGTGGAGGCAATGTGATGGTCTGAGGGTGCTTGGTGTACAGGGTAAAAGGGATCTTAAAGAAGGAAGGCTATCACTCTATTTTTCAACGCCATGACATACCCTGTGGAGCCAATTTCCTCCTCCAACGGGACAATGAGCCAAAGCACAGCTCCAAACTATGCCAGATCTATTTAGGGAAGAAGCAGTCAGCTGGTATTCTGTCTATAATGGAGTGGCCAGGACAGTCATCGGATCTCAACCCTATTGAGCTGTTGTGGGAGCAGCTTTACATCAAGCCAATCCAATTTGTGGAAGGTGTTTTAGGAAGCATGGGGTGAAATTTCTTCAGATTACCTCAACAAATTGACAACTAGAATGTCAAAAGGTCTGCAAGGCTGTAATTGCTGCAAATGGAGGATTCTTTGACTATATTTCCAATTCATTTTGCAACTAATTTTATATATATTTTCATGGGAAACAAGGACATTTCTAAGTGATACCAAACTTTTGAATGGTAGTGTATTTGTATTTTGGTCAACAGTACCCCCAAACCAAAACATCTTCCTGCAGCCATGCATTGACCTCTATGTTGTATGGACGTTACTATCAGGACATTGCCTGAAATGTACCATTTAAAATATGAAATGGATCAAATTGAGTAGATTAAATTGTTTAACAATTTACATTAAATTGTTTCAAAATGCACTTAAACTGAACTCGAACACAACCTGCTGACTAGATTTTCTATTTGTATTATTGTATCTTTCCTATTTGTAATCAGCGTTGGGGAGGATCTGATTACACGTACAGTACCAGTCAAAGGTTTGCACACACCTACTCATTCAAGGGTTTTTCCTTATTTTTTTACTGTTTTCTACATTGTAGAATAATTGTGATAACATCAAAACACATATAAAACTGTCATTAGCCATTCCTGTTAACTGGGTCGTTCCACTTTTGCGTCCCTTTAAAATGAAAAGATTATGCACCAATATAGAATTTCAAGGCCTGTTATATTAAACAAATTGCCCTTTGTTAAAGACAACATGGAGAATTCAATAAATCAGATGTTTTAAATGTTCTGAAGATCATGATTTATTTCATGTGATTAGTGAATAATTTACGTCTGTCGCTCATTTAAGGTCAACCCTGTTACTGAACTCTTGTTATAATATGATGAAACTATTCTTTTTTTAATATATTTTTTCAAAAGAAACATGAAACATCTAATAGTGAAATAAATCATAATGTAAAAGCTGGTTCTACTATTTTTGGCAATCTGACACGTTTTGCACACAACAAGCTTCCATTCCCCATGTCACAAGGGGATTTATGGCTGAATTAAGATGAAATTGTCAACCCTGTTACAGCCAACCCTGTTACTTTATTTGGCACTTACTATGTTATTTTGAGATGGGAAAACGTGTTTTTTATGAAGTTTAACATGTAGTCAGAATGTAAAAATTAGGTGAAATCAAACTTTTTTTCTCAAAAGGCACTGAATTGGTGGAATGACCCAACTACACACATCACACGTCACACTTCTGTGTGTGTGTGTGTGTTTGCCTATGTTTGCATGTGTGTGTGCGTGTGCGTGTGCGTGTGCGTGTGCGTGTGTGTGTGTGTGTGTGTGTGTGTGTGTGTGTGTGTGTAGTACTTACCAAAGTCACTGGCACAGTAATGTTCCATAATGGTGTCAGCTTTCAGTTCGTTGTCACATGGAGGGCAGGCTTTAGATGCTGGGAAGAAATAGAGAGAGAGAGATGAGAATGATTGATATTGTGGCAAAGGCAGAGGGCAGTCCCAACCTGAACTTGAACCTTGGACCTTCCGACTTTCAGCCCAACACCTTGGATTTCACACCAAGACATTCAAACCTCTTCACGACAAAGCTCTGTGTTGGGTTAAGATCGCTACGATATAATGAATTATTACTGAAAATGCATGTATTAATTTCAGCTAGTGTAGGCAGTTGCTTATATACAACAGCCAGAGTACAGTAGAGTAGAGTGGACTAAAGGAGAGAAGAAGGCTACAGTAGAGCAGAGAATCAGCTTGTTCATACAGTGCATTCGGAAAGTATTCTGCCCCCTTTACTTTATCCACACTTTGTTACGTTACAGCCTTATTCTAAAATGGATCATTATAATAACAACACCCCAAAATGATGAAAACAGGTTTTTAGAATTGTTTGCTAATTAATTAAAACAAAAAAAACAGAAATACCTTATTTACATAAGTATTCAGACCCTTTGCTATGAGATTTGAAATTGAGCTCAGATGCATCTTGTTGCCATTGATCATCCTTGAGATGTTTCTACACCTTGAGTGGAGTCCACCAGTGGTAATTTCAATTAATAGGACATGATTTGGAAAGACACACACCTGTCTATATAAGGTCCCACAGTTGACAATGTATGTCAGTGCAAAAACCAAGCCATGAGGTTGAAGTAATTGTCTGTAGAGCTCCGAGACAGGATTGTGTCGAGGCACAGATCTGGGGAATTGGACAAAAACATTTCTGCAGCATTGAATGTCTCCAAGAACACAGTTGTTTCCATCATTCTTAAATGGAAGATGTTTGGAAACACCAAGACTCTTCCTAGAGTTGGCCGCCCGGCCAAACTGAGCAACCGAGAGAGAAGGGCCTTGGTCAGGGAAGTGACCAAGAACCCGATGGTCACTCTGACAGAGTTCCAGAGTTCCTCTGTGAAGATGAGAGAACCTTCCAGAAGGACAACCATCTCTGCAGCACTCCACAAATCAGGCCTTTGTGGTTAATTGGCCAGACGGAGGCTACTCCTCAGTAAAAGGTACATAACAGCCCGATTGAAGTTTGGCAAAAGGCACCTAAAGATCTGATGAAACCAAGATTGAACTCTTTGGCCTGAATGCCAAGCGTCACGTCTGGAGGAAACCTGGCACCATCACCATGTGAAGCATGGTGGTGGCAGTATCATGCTGTGGGGATGTTTTTCAGAGGCAGGGACTGGGAGACTAGTCAGGATCGAGGGAAAGATGAACAGAGCAAAGTACAGAGAGCTCCTTGATGATAACCTGCTCCAGGGTGCTCAGGACCTCAGACTGGGGGCGAAGGTTCACCTTCCAACGGGACAACAATCCTAAGCACACAGCCAAGACAACACAGGAGTGGCTTCGGATGTCCTTGAGTGGCCCAGCCAGAGCCCGGACTTGAACCCGATCAAACCTCTCTGGAGAAAGCTGAAAATAGGTGTGCATCGACGCTCCCCATCTAACCTAAAAGAGCGTGAGAGGATCTGCAGAGAAGAATGGGTGAAACTCCCCAAATACAGGTATGCCATGCTTGTAGAGTCATACCCAAGAAGACTCAAGGCTGTAATCGCTGGCAAAGGTGCTTCAACAAAGTTCTGAGTCTGAATACTTATGTAACCTGTTTTTGCTTTGTCATTATATGGTATTATTTTGTGTAGATTGACGAGGGAATAAAACAATTTAATAAATTTTAGAATAAGGTGTAACGTAATAAAATGTGGGAAAAGTCAAGGGTTCTGAATACTTTCTGACTTCACTATATATAGATCAGCCTGTGCTGTTTTATGCCCTAGTCTAGACTGAAGCACTTGTTTAGAAGCAGCCTGTCAGAAGTTATTTGCCGAAGAGGGAATATATAGCGCAGGATCTTGAGTGATGTTTTCACTGCAATTACTCTGGAGAAAATGTTTTAATTTGAGAAGTTGTATATTTTGGTGTTGAGACGTGGCATGTGTGTTCGTATGTGTGTTTTTCTCATTACTGTGTGTGTGTGTTGGGGCTTAGATTGTGTGTGTGCGTGCGTGCATCTGTGTCTGTGTTCATGTTTGTGTGCGTGTGTGTCTGTGTGTCTGTGTGTAAAAGGTAAATGGCTACAGTAACAGCTAAGTTTAATGAACAGTGATTTTGTGTGCAGAAGCAGAGAACCAGTCATACAGTATGTCCCAAACATGAAACACACGTGTAGTCTGAAAAGCAAAGCAAATTACTCAAATTACTCAAATTAGGCCTCTCGTCTCAGTTTAACTAACTGTGTGTGTGTGTGTGTGTGTGTGTGTGTGTGTGCACATGGGTGTGTTAAATCACATGGTTTTATTAAGAATGTCTATGCAGTTGTCTTATGCCATTTCCTATAGAGACCGAAATTAGTTAATTGATCCACACACAAACGTTTAGGGAAGAGAGAAATAGAGCAAGAGGGGAGACAGCAGGGGTAAGGGTGGTTGCCAATAATAGTATGTTTACCACTGTAACATACACAGAGTGTACAGAACATTAGGAACACCTACCTAATATTGAGTTGCACCCACTTTTGCCCTCAGAACACCCTCAATTCGTCAGACATAGACTTTATAAGATGTCGAAAGCAGGGATGCTGGCCCAAGTTGACTCCAATGCTTCCCACAGTTGTGTCAAGTTGGCTGGATTTCCTTTGGGTGTTGGACCATTCTTGATGCACACAGGAAACTGTTGAGCATGAAAAACCCAGCAGCGTTGGAGTTCTTGACACACTCAAACCGGTACGCTTGGCACCTACTACCATACCCCGTTCAAAGGCACTTAAATATTTTGACTTGCCCATGGCACACACACAATCCATGTCTCAATTGTGTCAAAGCTTAAAAATCATTATTTAACCTGTCTTCTCTGCTTCATCTACACCAGTGGTTCCCAAACTTTTTATAGTCCCGTACCCCTTCAACATTCAACCTCCAGCTGCGTGCCCCCTCTAGACCCAGGGTCAGCACACTCTCAAATGTTGTTTTTGTCATCATTGTAAGCCTGCCACACACACACTGTACGATACATTTATTAAATATAAGAATGAGTGTGAGTTTCTGTCACAACCCGGCTCGTCAGAAGTCACAAAGAGTTCTTATTGGACGAGGACACAAATAATAATACAATAATAACCAATAATTTTGCTCTTTATTTAACCTTCTTACATATAAAACCTTATTTGTTCATCAAACATTGTGAATAACTCACCACAGGTTAATGAGAAGGGTGTGCTTGAAGGATGCACATAACTCAGCAATGTTGGGTTGTATTGGAGAGTCTCAGTCTTAAATTATTTTCCACATACAGTCTGTGCCTGTGTTTAGTGAGGGCCGAGAATCTACTCTCACATAGGTATGTGGTTGCAAAGGGCATCAGTGTCTTAACAGCGTGATTTGCCAAGGCAGGATACTCTGAGCTCAGCCCAATCTTGAAATCTGGCAGTGGCTTCTGATTAAATACAATTTTAACAGAACCGCTTGTTGCAATTTCGATGATGCTCACTTGTTCAGATATCGGCAAGTGGACTGGAGGCAGGGCATGAAAGGGATAACGAATCCAGTTGTTTGTGTCATTTGTTTTGGGGAAGTACCTGCGTAATTGTGCACTCAACTCACTCAGGTGCTTCGACTATATCACATTTGACATTGTCTGTAAGCTTGATAGGCCAGTCGTGTGAGAAACTCGTCATCAGGCAAGCGGTCAGACAAGTGAAAATAATGGTCAGTAAAGAAAACATTAAGCTTGTCTCTCAATTTTTAAAAAAAACGTGTCAATTCTTTGTCCCTTGATAACTAGCGCACTTCTGTATGTTGTAAAAGCGTTACATGGTGCTGTCCATATCATTGCATAGTGCAGAAAATACATGAGAGTTCAGGGGCCTTGCTATAACAAAGTTAACCAGTTTCACTGTAGTGTCCAAATCGTCTTTCAAGCTGTCAGGCATTCCCTTGGTAGCAAGAGCCTCTCAGCGGATGCTGCAGTGTACCCAAGTGGCGTCGGGAGCAACTGCTTGCACGTGCGTTATCACTCCACTATGTCTCCCTGTCATGGCTTTTGCCATCAGCACAGATACCGACATGAGCAACAGCTATGTTTGTCTACATATGGACCGTTAGTGGAATTCCCATGAGAGAGTGACGGTTTTATTTGTGGTACCTCCGACGGATTTGCGAGCTGAAAAACATCCCCACAGCATGATGCTGCCACCACCGTGGGGATGGTGCCAGGTGTCCTCTAGATGTGACGCTTGGCATTCAGGCCAAATAGTTCAATCTTGATTTCATCACACCAGAGAATCATGTTTCTCATGGTCTGAGAGTCTTTGGTGCCTTTTGGCAAACTCCAAGCAGGCTGTCATGTGCCTTTTACTGAGGAGTGGCTTCCGTCTGGCCACTCTACCATAAAAGCCTGATTGGTGGAATGCTGCAAAGACAGTTGTCCTTCTGGAAGGTTCTTCCATCTCCACAGAGGAACTCTAGAGCTCGAGTTCTTGGTCACCTCCCTGACCAAGGCCCTTCTCCCCACAATTGCTCAGTTTGGCCAGACAGACAGCTCTAGGAAGAGTCTTGGTGGTTACACACTTCTTCCATTTAAGAATGATAGAGGCCCCTGTGTTCTTTGGGACCTTCAATGCTGCAGACATTTTTTGGTACTCTTACCCAGATGTGTGCCTCGACACAATCCAGTCTAGGAGCTCTACGTACAATTTCTTCCAACTCATGGCTTGGTTTTTGCTCTGACATGCACTGTCAACTGTGGGACCTTTCCAAATCATGTCCAATCAATTTAATGTACCACCGGTGGACTCCAATCAAGTTGTAGAAACCTCTCAAGGTTGATCAATGGAAACAGGATGTACCTGAGATCAATTTCATATCTCATAGCAAAGAGTCTGAATACTTATGTAAAAATAAGAATGTCTAAAAACCTGTTTAGCTTTGTCATTATAGGGTGTGTAGATTTAGGAGAGAAAACATTTATTTAATTCATTTTATAATAAGGCTGTAATTTAACAAAATGTGGAAAAAGTCAAGGGGTCTGAATACTTTCCCAAATGCACTGTATATTACCTGATTGTTAATTTAAATGCATAATAACAGAGTGTATTTGGACAAGGGAAAAAATCACAAGTCAAATTTCTTTAAATTCACGATTGCTATGGGAATATCTAATTAAAAGCAACTTATTCAATTCACTTACATCACACGACAATATAGTATGGGTCCTGGTCAAAAGTAGCACACTATATAGCGATTAGGGTGCCATTTGGGACCTATTCACTGACTGCAGCCAGCCCAGTCTAATTGATTTCCCCTGTTAATGAATAAACAGGACAGAGCGTTGGTTGTGCTGTATAGAAGGAATGTATTCTCCTGACACAAACCCTGGCACTGAGACAACTGGGCAGCCAGCCAACACACCACAACCCCAGAGAAATGACAATATATTACTCTATGGGATGAATAAGATGCAACAGCCTCCAAGTGAATCGTTCAAAACAGGCAGAGCAGAGAGGGAGAGAGAGAAGCTGTTTGTGTGTGTGTGTGTGTGTGTGTGTGTGTGTGTGTGTGTGTGTGTGTGTGAGTGAGAGAGAGAGAGAGAGAGAGAGAGAGAGAGAGAGAGAGAGAGAAACTGTCATTCCACCATGAAGGTTCCCATGCATTAACACAGTGAGGCCTGCTACACAGAGGGGGTCAAGGCTTTAATTGTGTGTTGCTGACAATAAGACAAGGGCACGCACACACACACACACACACTGAGGGTTTCTGTGTGACTAAAGAGTTCACCTCGATGCGACCCAGTGCAGTGAGGCATGTTGAACTCTGACCTCTCTCATTATCAGGCCAGACGGCTAGTTAGGACCAGGTGATAACCTCCAACCTTTGACTTTTGACCTTTGGAGGTGAACGGGCTGGCCTGATAATGAATGGGCTCTCTCTCACTCCCTCTTACTTTCCCTCTCCTCCCTCTCTCTCTTTATTTAGTTCTATGAGTACATGTTTGCATGCATAAGTATCTGCACATGGCAGTACAAACTGGACAGGGGTCATGTAAATACACTAGCCTCTAATCATTTCATTAAAGTGGTCAGTGTATGTTCTAAACATTGACAGAGAGTCAGCACTGTCATAGCCAGTTCTCAGATCTATTTGTGTTGTATAGGTCCTAACGTTGCTGTATGACCAGTGACCATAGGAGTTGGCAGGACTGATCTGGGACCAGTCTAACACTTTCAGGTCACCAATAGCACAATGCCCACTAGTCATACTGCTGGGCTGATGTTAAAAGGGAACATCTGATCCAACGCTCTGTACACGGAACACTGGCCATGCCTTTGGAGAATATTATTTCTGTTCTGTAGAGGACACACACCTACACACACACACACTGTGGGTATAGGATTCCTACAGATGCGAGAAGCGTGCTGTATTTTAGTGGTCCCAGGGGTCGGCCTGCGGGGCGATGTTTAAACTCTTCTCTGTCTGTGAGCATGGTGCATTTAACCAGATGTTAGCCTCACTGACATAAATCACATGCTGTATTTCATGTGTGTGTGTGTGTATTTCATCCCCGCCACAGCAGCGTTTTATGTCAGAAGTGTCTCTGCTCGTAAGTTAAACGGCCCAAATGAGCCGTGAGATTGTGACCTGTGCATAGTTTATTCATAAAAGCCCCTCTGATACATGGGAGTGTGTGACTGTGTGTGCAAATATGTGTGTCTATGAGTGTGTGTCTATGTGTGTGTGTGCGTGTGTATGCATGTGTGTTTACATGTGTGTGTGTGCGTGCGTGTTTGTGCGGGTGCATGTGTGTATGCATGGGTTCGTGTGTGTGTGTGATACTGCGCACTCTGTTTAGGATCAGTGTTATTCAATCTGACAGTAGACAGCAGGCCAGTCATCACACACTCAGTGACCAACAAGATGTCACTGTCTCACTTCAGTATCCAACGTTTGGGGGGGATAAACATCAAATTTTGACTGGTTAAGTTAAATGTTAAGGTTGGGGTTAGGGTTAAAACAGGAAAAACTTGAAGGTTAAGTTTAGGGATTAATTCCGACTGGCTAAGACAAGGGTTAAGGGTTGGGACAGGGTTAGGGTTAAAACAGGAAAAACTTGACGGTTAAGTTTAGGGATTAATTCCGACTGGCTAAGACAAGGGTTAAGGGTTGGGACAGGGTTAGGGTTAAAACAGGAAAAACTTGACGGTTAAGTTTAGGCATTGGGCCTCTCGAGTGGGACAGCGGTCTAAGGCACTGCATCACAGTGCTTGAAGCGTCACTATAGAAGCTGGTTTGATCACAGGCTGTGTCACAGCCAGCTGTGATCGGGAGACCCATAAGGCGGCGTACAATTGGCCCAGTGTCGTCCGGGTTAGGTGAGGTTTTGGCCGGCCGGGATTTCCTTATCCCACCACGCTCTTGCGACTCCTTGTGGCGGTCCAGGCGCCTGGAAGCTGACTTAGGTCGCCAGCTGGACTTTCCTCCGACACATTGTGTCAAGAAGCAGTGCGGCTTGGCAGGGTCGTGTTTCGGAGGACGCCTCTCCCGAGTACATAGGGCAGTTTCAGTGATAGGACAATTGGAAATTACAAAATTGGGGAGAAAAAGGGTTAAAAGAAATAATAATAATACGTTTAGTCATTAGTTTCGACTGGCTAAGGTTAAGGGTTAAGGGTAGGGATGAGTTAAAACAGAAAATAATAAAAACAAGTGTCCTAGCCTACCAGCTCTCACAGCCTCACGTCAGATGTTCATTCATGTTTCTCAAACATCACATTTCTAAGTTATTCAAAGTGTTTAAGCTTAAGTTTAGGCATCACCCTGGATTTTTAAGGTTAGGATGACAGGGCTTCCCAGACCTCCCTCTCATCTCTCTCTCTCTCTCTACCTCTCTTTCTCTTTCTCTCTCTCTCTCTCTCTCTCTCTCTCTCTCTCTCTCCTACACCTCCTTTTCACCTCACCTCATCTCTCTCTCTCTCTCTCTCTCTCTCTCTCTCTCTCTACCCTCTAGACCCCCTCATCCCATTTCTCGAGTGAGCTGAGTACGTCCCACAAAGTGGTTATCAAATCCTGCAGAAGCTCTGTACCACCACTGAGTAACACCCTACAACACAGTACACATGCACACTTGCACTGTCAGTCCAATCCTCTTCTGCTTGTTATGCTTTCATACACTCCAGCCTCCCTGTTCCGCTCTCTCCTATAACAACCCCAAAACCCATGGTCCTGCCAGGTCCCGCTGCTTGTTTGTGTTGCCTTGCTATCTCTAGGTGTCAGTTTCATGTAATCGCACACCCAGTGCCCAAACACACACACACACACACACACACACACACACACACACACACACACACACACACACACACACACACACACACACACACACACACACACACACACGTACATGGACATGTGCACACACATAGCACACAAACACCACAAGCACACAGACACACAGTTGGACATTGGTAGTGCTCCTCTCTCTCGATCTCTGTTGCACTCTCTCTGAAGCGAGAGGTGGAATATGAATCTAACTCTGTTGTGCTAGTTTCTACACCAGCTCCCTAACTGTGTTCCCTTTCCCTCTTTCTCTTGCTCCCTCTATCTATCTTTCCTGTCTCTCTCTTTGTCGCTCTCTCTCTGTCTTTCCTCACTCTTCCTTTTTCTCTTGTGTATGTGTGTGTACGTGTGTGTTTGTATGATCACGTCTGTGAATGAACGTGCACATGTATGTGTGAATGAACATGTATGCGTGCGTGCGTGCGTGCGTGTGTGTGTGTTTGTGTGTGTGTGTGTGTGTGTGTGTAGCTGTGCTATATCATGCAATTGCAGAATAGCTGGTATCTGGTTCTTGCAGACAGACAGGAGAGATCCCTCTGAGTGATAAAATGTCAGAAAGACGATACAGGGAAGAATGATCTAGAGGTTTCTAAAGACCAACCATTCATTACACTTTGAAGTGATTTTAGAGCTCTGAGTAGAGGAACAGAGGCTATGAGAAAAAAGTTGAACAAATAATCACTACCAAAAAATATAAATAATGTGCTTTGATTTGTTCCATTAAGGCCACCTGTTTATGTGCTTACATTTTAAAACTCTGAAGTTCCCCCTCAGTTCTCCAGATACTATCGGGGGCATCCCTAGACCAGACCAAGTAGTGTATGTATGAGATACCTCTAAGCTGGTACTCTACCATGTTGGAAAAATTGTGACTTCACCGTTGGGCAAAACATTTCAAAGATTTTACTGAGTTTTACAGTTCATATAAAGAAATCAGTCAATTGAAATAAATTCATTAGGCCCAAATCTATGAATTTCACATGACTGGGAATACAGATACTGTATGCAGTTGTTTGTCACAGATACCTTAAAGGTAGGGGCGTGGATCAGAAAACCAGTCAGTATCTGGTGTGACCACCATTTGCCTCATGCAGCACAACACATCTCCTTCTCATAGAGTTGATCAGGCTTTTGATTGTGGCAAGTGGAATGTTTCCCTACTCCTCTTCAATGGCTGTGCGAAGTTGCATCCCAAACATGCTCAATAGGTGACATGTCTGGTGAGTATGCATGCCATGAAAGAACTGTGACATTTTCAGTTTCCAGGAATTGTGTACAGATCCTTGAGACATGGGGCCGTGCATTATCATGCAGAAACATGAGGTGATGGAGGCGGATGAATGGTACGACATTGGGCCTCAGGATCTCGGCATTCAAATGGCCCTCGATAAAATGCAATTTTTTCCATTTTCCGTAGCTTATTCCTGACAATACCATAACCCCACCGACCACCATGGGGCACTCTGTTCACAACGTTGACATCGGCAAACCGCTCGCCCACACATGCCATATACGTGGTCTGCAGTTGTGAGGCCGGTTGGACGTAATGCTAAATACTCTAAAACGATGTTGGAGGTGGCTTATGTTAGAGAAGGAACATTTAAATCTCTGGCAACAGCTCTGGTGGACATTCCTGCAGTCAGCATGCCAAATGCATATTTCTTCAAAACTTGAGACATATGT